>NW_020864292.1:0-24497 GCF_003713205.1 Coffea eugenioides
TTTAAGTTATAAAACAAAAGACAGATTTGCCGTCGCTTAGCGTAACGGGCAAAACCAAAGCTACGCTTATCGAATTGGGGTGAAATTTATGCCGTTTCGAAGCTAAGACAAAGTCTACAACTTTGATGAAGACAACTCATTCCAGTTCATAGTGTATCTAAGTCAAAATTCCGGATTACTGAACCAAAATCTCACATTCGGGCTAGTTAACCGTATTATGCGTAAATGATAATAACTCAGGGTACCGAAGTCCGATTGAGGTGATTCCAGGGGCGTTGGAAAGCTAAGACATAGCACTACAATTTTCATGTTTTAACTAAATGCTAGTTGAGTACGTATCAAGGTGAAAAAATGCAACCGACTTGGTGCACTGTCAAAACTGTCCACTGACTTTACTCCTATGGCAGTCAGGGTATTTCGGTCTTTTCGCAAGCTACGTTGCTCCGATTGAGCTGAAATTTTACAGTCGACTATAAAAACATCATTCCCTACAACTTTCATGTTTTGAGCTAAGACTAATTCGGTCTCTACCATACTCAAACAGAAACGGGCAGAACTGAACCATAAGAAATCTCAATTCTGGAATTTTCTCAAACCACCATAGAAATCACCAAATCCTCCACACAAACCCACAAAAGTGATATATAAACCATCATTAACCCTTATTAGCATCTTGCAACATCAAAATCAACATTTCTACTCAATTGCTATTAGCTTCTAGAAGAGTTCAAGGCTGTTTTACCTTCAAAAGATGGGTTCACAAGGTTGCACTTCAAGAACCAAGTTCCTTGGCTTTCTTTTGCTCTAACTCCCAAGCTTGTTGGATGGGTTGAACAAAACCAGAATTTTTCTATTGTTCTTTCTCTTATGTCTCTCGGTTCTTCCTTTCTTCATTTCTTCCACAAGCTGGCCGAAACTTTGCTTGTTTCTTTTGGCTTTTGTCTTGCTGAGAAGATTAATACTAAGTCCCTTGGTCAAAGTCCAGTACCTTTTTGATTAGCTAATCAAAATTAAGCTTAGGAATATCATGGTGCCTTTAGGAAGTCTGGCAACTTGTAATTAACCAAAAGTCACACTATAGCCCAATTAAATTCACAATCCTACCAATTTATTCCACAATTTACATACTTGATATATTCCAAAAACCTAATTACACCTCAATTACTCCACTAATCACCCAATCACTAGAATTACCTATAATAAAATATGTATTGTTATACATAAACTCAATTACTATGGTTTTGATTTAAATTTAAAATGTCCAATTAAAAAAATAATGTGTTAAAACAAGACAAAAGAAAGAAATCGTAATTTTAAAAGAACGAGGGAAAAGCATTGTCCTAAAATTCGGGGTATCACAATCTCCCCTCCTTAAAAGAATGTCGTCCTCGACATTCCAACTTGTACGAATCAAGTCAAGAGATCCCGCAAAAGTCAAACAAACATTTCCAATCAAGCCTAATCCCACTTGTCTGATTCATTCCTACAAGAAATCACTGATATTTCATCAGACCCACAGTCCGACATCCTAAACTTGAAGCCTAGGATACACTACAGAGATCGGAAACCTAAGCTCTGATACCAACTGTGACAGCCCCACCTCACCCTAAGGCGAACCAAAGAGTTCGGCGGACCGCCTGCCCAGCTCTCGCCAGGACTCAGTCGTTCACTACAATCCTCAAATAAATTACAAATTAAAGTCCAATATCACATGAAATGTTCCAGAAATTCACATATCATAAGCGAAACGGAAACTAATTCTAAGCGTGGAACGTACACATACATCCACTTTTGAGTCCAAACAGTCACACTAGCCAACTATTACACAAAAGAGTCCAAATCTAACCTATACAAGATATATGTCATCCAGTCGCAGGAATAACGTGATAAAAGTGCTTCCTTCGCCTCGAGCCCTGTGGAAGGGAAATAAAACGTTTTGGGATGAGCTAGAAGCTCAGCGAGTAACCAGTAAAAGCAGTCATCAAATCAGTTTCTCAATAGTTCATTTCAATGATGTCATGAATCAGTAATCCAATGTACGTTTATTGCTCTCGTGAGCCAGTGAAATCATTGTACTTAAACATCCAACGCTCAAATTGATTCAGTAACAGTGAAACAGTAATAGGGAGACACTTGCTCCAAGTAAACAGTGATGGAGATGTTGGTTTTCAGCTCAAGACTTCCCAAGAACTCATTGGAGCCAAATCATGTCATGAATTCACATGCAAGCACACATGATATGCAATCGAGTAAATAATGCAAGAAACAGTTCATAAGGAGCTTTGGAAATAGTTTGGGTCACTCACCAACCACGGCTCTTAATCCTCATCCATCATAGACAGTTTTCCTCGATCAAGTCCAAGCTATTCATTCTACCAAGAATTAACCCAAACTCACAGCGATTAAACGTTCTCAAAGTTTGGACAGCACTTTCCCTTAAATTCCTTATTTTCCATCCTACAGGACATTACAAATCATATCTCAACTCAATCACAATAAAGCCCCAAAGTCATACACAAAATCATCTCATTTCAATAGCCGTTCAATAGGCTCAAAGTCATACAAGTACAAAATCAAACTAGAAAAATGTCCGGAAATGAAGTTTAAGTTATAAAACAAAAGACAGATTTGCCGTCGCTTAGCGTAACGGGCAAAACCAAAGTTACGCTTATCGGATTGGGGTGAAATTTATACCGTTTCGAAGCTAAGACAAATTTCTACAACTTTGATGAAGACAACTCATTCAAGTTCATAGCGTATCTAAGTCAAAATTCCGGATTACAGAACCAAAATTTCACATTCGGGCTAGTTAACCGCATTATGCGTAAATGATAATAATTCAAGCTACCGAAGTCCGATTGAGGTGATTCTAGGGGCGCTGGAAAGCTAAGCCATAGCACTACAATTTTCATGTTTTGACTAAATGCTAGTTGAGTACGTATCAAGGTGAACAAATGCAACCGACTTGGTGCACTGTCAAAACTGTCCACTGACTTTACTCCTATGGCAGTCAGGGTATTTCGGTCTTTTCGCAGGCTACGTTGCTCCGATTGTGCTGAAATTTTACAGGCAATTATAAAAACATCATTCCCTACAAGTTTCATGTTTTGAGCTAAGACTAATTCGGTCTCTACCATACTCAAACAGAAACGGGCAGAACTGAACCATAAGAAATCTCAATTCTGGAATTTTCTCAAACCACCATAGAAATCGCCAAATCCTCCACACAAACCCACAAAAGTGATATATAAACCATCATTAACCCTTATTAGCATCTTGCAACATCAAAATCAACATTTCTACTCAATTGCTATAAGCTTCTACAAGAGTTCAAGGCTGTTTTACCTTCAAAAGATGGGTTCACAAGGTTGCACTTCAAGAACCAAGTTCCTTGGCTTTCTCTTGCTCTAACTCCCAAGCTTGTTGGATGGGTTGCACAAAACCAGAATTTTTCTCTTGTTCTTTCTCTTATGTCTCTCGGTTCTTCCTTTCTTCATTTCTTCCACAAGCTGGCCGAAACTTTGCTTGTTTCTTTTGGCTTTTGTCTTGCTGAGAATATTAATACTAAGTCCCTTGGTCAAAGTCCACTACCTTTTTGATTAGCTAATCAAAATTAAGCTTAGGAATATCATGGTGCCTTTAGGAAGTCTAGCAACTTGTAATTAACCAAAAGTCACACTATAGCCCAATTAAATTCACAATCCTACCAATTTACTCCACAATTTACATACTTGATATATTCCAAAAACCTAATTACACCTCAATTACTCCACTAATCACCCAATCACTATAATTACCTATAATAAAATATGTTTTGTTATACATAAACTCAATTACTAGGGTTTTGAATTAAATTTAAAATGTCCAATTAAAAAAATAATGTGTAAAAACAAGACAAAAAAAAGAAATCGAAATTTTAAAAGAACGAGGGAAAAATATTGTCCTAAAATTCGGGGTATCACAATCTCCCCTCCTTACAAGAATGTCATCCTCGACGTTCCAACTTGTGCGAATCAAGGCAAGAGATCCCGCAAAAGTCAAACAAGCACTTCCAATCAAGCCTAATCCCACTTGTCTGATTCATTCCTACAAGAAATCACTGATATTTCATCAGACCCACAGTCCGGCATCCTAAACTTGAAGCCTCGGATACACTACAGAGATCGGAAACCTAAGTTCTGATACCAACTGTGACAGCCCCACCTCACCCTAAGGCGAACCAAAGAGTTCGGCGGACCGCCTACCCAACTCTCGCCAGGACTCAGTCGTTCACTACAATCCTCAAATAAATTACAAATTAAACACCAATATCACATGAAATGTTCCACAAATTCACATATCATAAGCGAAGCGGAAACTAATTCTAATCGTGGAACGTACACATGCATCCACTTTTGAGTCCAAACAGTCACACTAGCCCAACTATTACACAAAAGAGTCCAAATCTAACCTATACAAGATATATCTCATCAAGTCACACGAATAATGTCATACAAGCGCTTCCTTCGCCTCGAGCCCTGTGGAGGGAAAATAAAACGTTTTGGGGTGAGCTAGAAGCTCAGTGAGTAACCAGTAAAAGCAGTCATCAAATCAGTTTCTCAATAGTTCATTTCAATGATGTCATGAATCAGTAATCCAATGTATGTTTTTTGCTCTCGTGAGCCAGTGAAATCATTGTACTTAAACATCCAACGCTCAAATTGATTCAGTAACAGTGAAATAGTGATTGGGAGCCACTTGCTCCAAGTAAACAGTGGTGGAGACGTTTGTGTTCAGCACAAGACTTCCAAGAACTCATTGGAGGGAAATCATGTCATGAATTCACATGCAAGCACACATGATATGCAATCGAGTAAATAATGCAAGAAACAGTTCATATGGAGCTTTGGAAATAGTTTGTGTCACTCACCAACCACGGCTCTTAATCCTCATCCATCATAGACAGTTTTCCTCGATCAAGTCCAAGCTCTTCATTCTACCAAGAATTAACCCAAACTCACAGTGATTAAACGTTCTCAAAGATTGGACAGTACTTCCCCTTAAATTCCTTATTTTCCATCCTACAAGACAATACAAATCACATCTCAACTCAATCACAATAAAGCCCCAAAGTCATACACAAAATCTTCTCATTTCAATAGCCGTTCAATAGGCTCAAAGTCATACAAGTACGAAATCAAACTAGGAAAATGTCCGGAAATGAAGTTTAAGTTATAAAACAAAAGACAGATTTGCCGTCGCTTAGCGTAACAACCACAACCAAAGCTACGATTATCGGATTGGGGTAAAATTTACACTGTTTCCAAGCTAAGACAAAGGTCTACAACTTTGATGAAGACAACTCAGTCCTGTTCATAGTGTATCTAAGTCAAAAGTCCAGATTACAGAGCCAAAATCTCACATTCGGACGAGTTAACTGCATTATGCGTAAATGATAATAACTCAGGCTACCGAAGTCTGATTGAGGTGATTCCAGGGGTGTTGGAAATCTAAGACATAGAACTACAATTTTAATGTTTTGACTAAAAGCTAGTTCAGTACATATCAAGGTGAACAAACGCGACCAACTTGGTGCACTGTCAAAACTTTCCACTGAATTTACTCCTATGGCAGTCAAGGTATTTCGGTCTTTTCACAGGCTACGTTGCTCCGATTAAGCTGAAATTTTACAGGAAACTATAAAACATTCTTCCCTACAAATTTCATGTTTTGAGATAAGACTAATTCGGTCTCTAACATACTGAAACAGAAACGGGCAGAACTGAACCATAAGAAATCTCAATTCTGGAATTTTCTCAAACCACCATAGAAATCACCAAATCCTATACACAAACACACAAAAGTGACATATAAACCATCATTAACCCTTATTAGCATCTTACAACACCAAAATCAATATTTCTACTCAATTGCTATAAGCTTTTACAAGAGTTCAAGGCTGCTTTACCTTCCAAAGATGTGTTCACAAGGTTGCACTTGAAGAACCAAGTTCCTTAGCTTTCTTTTGCTCTAACTCCCAAGCTTGTTGGATGGGTTGCACAAAACCAGGATTTTTCTCTTGTTCTTTCTCTTATGTCTCTCGGTTCTTCCTTTCTTCCTTTCTTCCACAAGCTGGCCGAAACTTTGCTTGTTTCTTTTGGCTTTTGTCTTGCTAAGAATATTAGTACTAAGTCCCTAGGTCAAAGTCCACTACCTTTTTAATTAGCCAATCAAGATTAAGCATAGGAATATCATGGAACCTTTAGGAAGTCTAACAACTTGTAATTAACCAAAAGTCACACTATAGCCCAATTAAATTCGCAATCATACCAATTTACTCCACAATTTACATACTTGATATATTCCAAAAACCTAATTACACCTCAATTACTCCACTAATCACCCAATCACTATAATTACCTATAATAAAATATGTATTGTTATACATAAACTCAATTACTAGGGTTTTGATTTAAATTTAAAATGTCCAATTAAAAAAACAATGTGTTAAAACAAGACAAAAGAAAGAAATCGAAATTTTAAAAGAACGAGGGAAAAACATTGTCCTAAAATTCGGGGGATCACAATCTCCCCTCCATAAAAGAATGTCGTCCGCGACATTCCAACTTGTACGAATCTAATCAATAGATCCCGTAAAAGTCAAACAAGCATTTCCAATCAAGCCTAATCCCACTTGTCTGATTTTCATTCCTACAAGAAATCACTGATATTTCATCAGACCGACAGTCCGGCATCCTAAACTTGAAGCCTAAGATACACTACAGAAATCGGAAATCTAAGCTTTGATACCAACTGTGACAGCCCCACCTCACCCTAAGGTGAACCAAAGGGTTAGGCGAACCGCCTGCCCAGCTCTCGCTAGGACTCAGTCGTTCACTACAATCCTCAAATAAATTACAAATTAAACTCCAATATCACAAGAAATATTCCACAAATTCACATATCATAAGCGAAGCGGAAACTAATTCTAATCGTGGAACGTACACATGCATCCACTTTTGAGTCCAAACAGTCACACTAGCCCAACTATTACACTAAAGAGTCCAAATCTAACCTATACAAGATATATGTCATCCAGTCGCACGAATAATGTCATAAAAGCGCTTCCTTCTCCTCGTGCCCTGTGGAGGGGAAATAAAACGTTTTGGGGTGAGCTAGAAGCTCAGTGAGTAACCAGTAAAAGCAGTCATCAAATCAGTTTCTCAATAGTTCATTTCAATGATGTCATGAATCAGTAATCCAATGTACGTTTTTTGCTCTCGTGAGCCAGTGAAATCATTGTACTTAAACATCCAACGCTCAAATTGATTCAGCAACAGTGATAGGGAGCCACTTGCTCCAAGTAAACAGTGGTGGAGACGTTTGTGTTCAGCACAAGACTTCCCAAGAACTCATTGGAGGGAAATCATGTCATGAATTCACATGCAAGCACACATGATATGCAATCGAGTAAATAATGCAAGAAACAGTTCATTTGGAGCTTTGGAAATAGTTTGGGTCACTCACCAACCACGGATCTTAATCCTCATCCATCATAGACAGTTTTCCTCGATCAAGTCGAAGCTCTTCATTCTACCAAGAATTAACCCAAACTCACAGTGATTAAACGTTCTCAAAGATTGGACAGTACTTCCCCTTAAATTCCTTATTTTCCATCCTACAGGACAATACAAATCACATCTCAACTCAATCACAATAAAGCCCCAAAGTCATACACAAAATCATCTCATTTCAATAGCCGTTCAATAGGCTTAAAGTCATACAAGTACGAAATCAAACTAGGAAAATGTCCGGAAATGAAGTTTAAGTTATAAAACAAAAGACAGATTTGCCGTCGCTTAGCGTAACAGCCACAACCAAAGCTACGATTATCGGATTGGGGTAAAATTTACACTGTTTCGAAGCTAAGACAAAGGTCTACAACTTTGATGAAGACAACTCAGTCCTGTACATAGTGTATCTAAGTCAAAAGTCCAGATTACAGAGCCAAAATCTCACATTCGGACTAGTTAACTGCATTATGCGTAAATGATAATAACTCAGGCTACCGAAGTCTGATTGAGGTGATTCCAGGGGTGTTGGAAATCTAAGACATAGAACTACAATTTTTATGTTTTGACTAAAAGCTAGTTCAGTACATATCAAGGTGAACAAACGCGACCAACTTGGTGCACTGTCAAAACTGTCCACTGAATTTACTCCTATGGCAGTCAAGGTATTTCGGTCTTTTCACAGGCTACGTTGCTCCGATTAAGCTGAAATTTTACAGGAAACTATAAAACATCCTTCCCTACAAATTTCATGTTTTGAGATAAGACTAATTCGGTCTCTAACATACTGAAATAGAAACGGACAGAACTGAACCATAAGAAATCTCAATTCTGGAATTTTCTCTAACCACCATAGAAATCACCAAATCCTATACACAAACACACAAAAGTGACATATAAACCATCATTAACCCTTATTAGCATCTTACAACACCAAAATCAATATTTCTACTCAATTTCTATAAGCTTTTACAAGAGTTCAAGGCTGCTTTACCTTCCAAAGATGTGTTCACAAGGTTGCACTTGAAGAACCAAGTTCCTTAGCTTTCTTTTGCTCTAACACCCAAGCTTGTTGGATGGGTTGCACAAAACCAGGATTTTTCTCTTATTCTTTCTCTTATGTCTCTCGGTTCTTCCTTTCTTCCTTTCTTCCACAAGCTGGCAGAAACTTTGCTTGTTTCTTTTGGCTTTTGTCTTGCTAAGAAGATTAATACTAAGTCACTTGGTCAAAGTCCACTACCTTTTTGATTAGCCAATCAGGATTAAGCATAGGAATATCATGGAACCTTTAGGAAGTCTAACAACTTGTAATTAACCAAAAGTCACACTATAGCCCAATTAAATTCACAATCATACCAATGTACTCCACAATTTACATACTTGATATATTCCAAAAACCTAATTACACCTCAATTACTCCACTAATCACCCAATCACTATAATTACCTATAATAAAATATGTATTGTTATACATAAACTCAATTACTAGGGTTTTGATTTAAATTTAAAATGTCCAATTAAAAAAACAATGTGTTAAAACAAGACAAAAGAAAGAAATCGAAATTTTAAAAGAACGAGGGAAAAACATTGTCCTAAAATTCGGGGTATCACAATCTCCCATCCATAAAAGAATGTCGTCCGCGACATTCCAACTTGTACGAATCTAATCAATAGATCCCGTAAAAGTCAAACAAGCATTTCCAATCAAGCCTAATCCCACTTGTCTGATTTTCATTCCTATAAGAAATCACTGATATTTCATCAGACCCACAGTCCGGCATCCTAAACTTGAAGCCTAAGATACACTACAGAGATCGGAAATCTAAGCTTTGATACCAACTGTGACAGCCCCACCTCACCCTAAGGCGAACCAAAGGGTTCGGCGAACCGCCTGCCCAGCTCTCGCTAGGACTCAGTCGTTCACTACAATCCTCAAATAAATTACAAATTAAACTCCAATATCACAAGAAATATTCCACAAATTCACATATCATAAGCGAAGCGGAAACTAATTCTAATCGTGGAACGTACACATGCATCCACTTTTGAGTCCAAACAGTCACACTAGCCCAACTATTACACTAAAGAGTCCAAATCTAACCTATACAAGATATATGTCATCCAGTCGCACGAATAATGTCATAAAAGCGCTTCCTTCTCCTCGAGCCCTGTGGAGGGGAAATAAAACGTTTTGGGGTGAGCTAGAAGCTCAGTGAGTAACCAGTAAAAGCAGTCATCAAATCAGTTTCTCAATAGTTCATTTCAATGATGTCATGAATCAGTAATCCAATGTACGTTTTTTGCTCTCGTGAGCCAGTGAAATCATTGTACTTAAACATCCAACGCTCAAATTGATTCAGCAACAGTGAAATAGTGATAGGGAGCCACTTGCTCCAAGTAAACAGTGGTGGAGACGTTTGTGTTCAGCACAAGACTTCCCAAGAACTCATTGGAGGGAAGTCATGTCATGAATTCACATGCAAGCACACATGATATGCAATCGAGTAAATAATGCAAGAAACAGTTCATTTGGAGCTTTGGAAATAGTTTGGGTCACTCACCAACCACGGCTCTTAATCCTCATCCATCATAGACAGTTTTCCTCGATCAAGTTGAAGCTCTTCATCCTACCAAGAATTAACCCAAACTCACAGTGATTAAACGTTCTCAAAGATTGGACAGTACTTCCCCTTAAATTCCTTATTTTCCATCCTACAGGACAATACAAATCACATCTCAACTCAATCACAATAAAGCCCCAAAGTCATACACAAAATCATCTCATTTCAATAGCCGTTCAATAGGCTCAAAGTCATACAAGTACGAAATCAAATTAGGAAAATGTCCGGAAATGAAGTTTAAGTTATAAAACAAAAGACAGATTTGCCGTCGCTTAGCGTAACAGCCACAACCAAAGCTACGATTATCGGATTGGGGTAAAATTTACACTGTTTTGAAGCTAAGACAAAGGTCTACAACTTTGATGAAGACAACTCAGTCCTGTACATAGTGTATCTAAGTCAAAAGTCCAGATTACAGAGCCAAAATCTCACATTCGGACTAGTTAACTGCATTATACGTAAATGATAATAACTCAGGCTACCGAAGTCTGATTGAGGTGATTCCAGGGGTGTTGGAAATCTAAGACATAGCACTACAATTTTCATGTTTTGACTAAAAGCTAGTTCAGTACATATCAAGGTGAACAAACGCAACCAACTTGGTGCACTGTCAAAACTGTCCACTGAATTTACTCCTATGGCAGTCAAGGTATTTCGGTCTTTTCACAGGCTACGTTGCTCCGATTAAGCTGAAATTTTACAGCCAACTATAAAACATCCTTCCCTACAAATTTTATGTTTTGAGATAAGACTAATTCGGTCTCTAACATACTCAAACAGAAACGGTCAGAACTGAACCATAAGAAATCTCAATTCTGGAATTTTCTCAAACCACCATAGAAATCACCAAATCCTATACACAAACACACAAAAGTGATATATAAACCATCATTAACCCTTATTAGCATCTTACAACACCAAAATCAATATTTCTACTCAATTACTATAAGCTTTTACAAGAGTTCAAGGCTGCTTTACCTTCCAAAGATGTGTTCACAAGGTTGCACTTGAAGAACCAAGTTCCTTAGCTTTCTTTTGCTCTAACTCCCAAGCTTGTTGGATGGGTTACACAAAACCAGGATTTTTCTCTTGTTCTTTCTCTTATGTCTCTCGGTTCTTCGTTTCTTCCTTTCTTCCACAAGCTGGCCGAAACTTTGCTTGTTTCTTTTGGCTTTTGTCTTGCTAAGAAGATTAATACTAAGTCCTTGGTCAAAGTCCACTACCTTTTTGATTAGCCAATCAAGATTAAGCTTAGGAATATCATGGAACCTTTAGGAAGTCTAACAACTTGTAATTAACCAAAAGTCACACTATAGCCCAATTAAATTCACAATCATACCAATTTACTCCACAATTTACATACTTGATATTCCAAAAACCTAATTACACCTCAATTACTCCACTAATCACCCAATCACTATAATTACCTATAATAAAATATGTATTGTTATACATAAACTCAATTACTAGGGTTTTGATTTAAATTTAAAATGTCCAATTAAAAAAACAATGTGTTAAAACAAGACAAAAGAAAGAAATCGAAATTTTAAAAGAACGAGGGAAAAACATTGTCCTAAAATTCGGGGTATCACAATCTCCCCTCCATACAAGAATGTCGTCCTCGACATTCCAACTTGTACGAATCTAACCAAGAGATCCCGCAAAAGTCAAACAAGCATTTCCAATCAAGCCTAATCCCACTTGTCTGATTTTCATTCCTACAAGAAATCACTGATATTTCATCAGACCCACAGTCCGGCATCCTAAACTTGAAGCCTAAGATACACTACAGAGATCGGAAATCTAAGCTTTGATACCAACTGTGACAGCCCCACCTCACCCTAAGGCGAACCATAGGGTTCGGCGAACCGCCTGCCCAGCTCTCGCTAGGACTCAGTCGTTCACTACAATCCTCAAATAAATTACAAATTAATCTCAAATATCACAAGAAATATTCCACAAATTTACATATCATAAGCGAAGCGGAAACTAATTCTAAGCGTGGAACGTACACATACATCCACTTTTGAGTCCAAACAGTCACACTAGCCCAACTATTACACAAAAGAGTCCAAATCTAACCTATACAAGATATATGTCATCCAATCGCACGAATAACGAGATACAAGCGCTTCCTTCTCCTCGAGCCCTGTGGGGGGGAAATAAAACGTTTTGAGATGAGCTAGAAGCTCAGCGAGTAACCAGTAAAAGCAGTCATCAAATCAGTTTCTCAATAGTTCATTTCAATGATGTCATGAATCAGTAATCCAATGTACGTTTATTGCTCTTGTGAGCCAGTGAAATCAATGTACTTAAACATCCAACGCTCAAATTGATTCAGTAACAGTGAAACTGTGGCGCCCCGAAAAGTATGAGTGTGAGAACCCGAAAATTTTCTAATTTTTCAAGGGTTTATTTTATTTAATCGCCCGCCTTTTCTACATTTTCTTTATTAGAAAATGTTCCACAGATAAAGTTTATGAGCAAAGATAGTTTGAAAATGATTTTTCTAGTATCGGTTAGTTTTTGAGAAATTAAGAGCGTATTGTGAACGTGGGACCCGCAAGTGCGGTAAATGCATTATATTTTTGACAACTTGTTGGAATTTTGTATTAAGTGATATTATTTTACAAAGTGTTAAGATATTTGTATTGGAGAGACAAAAAGATAAGTTTTAAACCTAAAGGTGACAAGTGTCACCATCTAATTTAATCTTGGACTTTGACCATTTGACTTTACCTTTACCTTTACCAAATAAATACAAAAAAATTGATCAAAATAAGCTTCATTTTGCAAGCTTCTTGGGCGAATGTTCTTGCTCAAGAAAGAAAGAAAAGCTCTCAATTTCTTCCTTCTATTTCTTGCTCAATCTTCAAATCCAACCAATAAAACTCCAAATCATTCCATAAAATCTCTTTGCTAAGTGGTCTTGAGGTGTTTTGTGGAGTTGTTTGGAAAGCTAAGGTGTTTTGTTGCTCTATCTCTTGTATGGCTAAGGTGAGTTGTGAAGAACCACTCTCCTCCCTTAATTGATGTTCAATTCATGATTGCAGGTGGTATAAGATGCACTTTTATGGATTATTTCTTGATTTGTGGTTGAAGTGATGAAGTTTTATTATTTTTGGGGATTTTCTGTTTTAATATAAGCATGATTGTGTGGCTATCTATGATGATTGGAAATGGTATATAATGACTCTAGGAGGTGGAAAAAGTGATTAATTGCAACCAATTTCTGGTTTGGAAGAAATTTTAGAAAACTAGGGTTCTTGAAGGAGCATTCTGTCCGAATTTTTAGGTCCTAGTTAGACGCCGAATTGGCCTTGGCTTAAAACATGAAAGTTGTAGGGAATGACATTTTAGAGGTGCCTACAAAATTTCAGGTCAATCAGAGTAGTGTAGAATGAGAAAATGCGAAATTACTATTGCTGTTCTGGTTTTACCCGAATGTAAGAATTGAGCCAGTAATTGGTTGTTTTGGCTGGAATTGCTTCGGAATTAGTTGTTGAGGTCTTCTGATGAAATGTAACCCTGTTTCTTAGCTTTCATATGGTTTTAGAATATCTGGATTTGGACTTGGATAGCCTGCTTTATGATGTTTCCGCTAGAATGCGTTATGTGAATCTGTTTTTGTGATTCTGGTATGGTATCTTGCATTTTTGACCTGGTTACACTCTTCCTTCAAATGAATTAATTAATAATAATAAAATAATTTTAATAAACAAAAATTAAAATGATATCAAGTAAATGAAATAAAAAGGAAAGGCTAAAATTTTGGTGTCTATAAGTTGCCCCTCTTTGTCTGAATTTCGAAGAGACTCGAGACAAAGACGTAGACACCAAATACCTACCTATAGTTATTCTACCTTGAACTGGAACATGAAAACATAAAAAAGTGAGTTGGTGGGATAAAATCCAATCCCAACGTGATATAAACGGTCAGCGGGATAAAATCTGATCCTGTCGATATTTCAAATAGAATATAATAGAATGGTCAGTGGGATACACCCAAACCTGCCAAAATTTCAAGTCCAATATGATAAAACGGTCAGTGGGACACACCCAAGTCTGCCAAAATTCCAAGTTCAATATGATGAAACGGTCAGTGGGACACACCCAAGTCTGTCAATATTCCAACTCCAATTTCATAAAGCAGTCAGTGGGATACTCCCAAACCTATCGGAATTTCAAATCCAACTCAATAAAACGGTCAGTGGGATACTCCTAAACCTACCGATATCCCAAATCCAACTTCATAAACAACGGTCAGTGGGATACTCCCAAATCTGCCGAGATTCCACCTTCAACAGCCAAATCCAACACGATAAACGGTCAGTGGGATATTCCCAAACCTACCGAAATTTTAACTCCAACTGAGATTCTAATTTCGATAAAACGGTTAGTGGGATACTCCCAAACCTACCGAGATTCCAATTCAACATCATAGAACGGTCAGTGGGACATATCCAAGTCTGTCGACATTCCAACTCCAACATCATAGAACGATCAGTGGGACATACCAAAGCCTGCCAAAATTCCAACTCCAACCTGAGATTCCAACTCGATAAAACGGTTAGTGGGATACTCCCAAACCTACCGAGATTCCAAATTCAACTCTATAAACAACGGTCAGTGGGATACTCCCAAGCCTACCGAGATTCCAATTCAACATCATAGAATAGTCAGTGGAACATACCCAAGCCTGCCAAAATTTTAACTCCAACTGAGATTCCAATTCGATAAAATGATTAGTGGGATACTCCTAAACCTATCGAGATTTCAATTTCAACAACCAAATCAAACACGATAAACAGTCAGTGGGATACTCCCATGCCTGCCAAAATTTTAACTCCAACTGAGATTCCAATTCGATAAAACAGTTAGTGGGATACTCCCAAACCTACCGGGATTCCAACCTCAACAACCAAATCCAACACGATAAACGGTCAGTGGGATACTCCCAAACCTGCCAAGTGATTTGTCAAGAAAGGGGGAAAGAAGGGTGCGTGGCGGACGCTGAGACTTCACCAACAGGAAATTGAATTCGATTTTTTGATTTGATTTGATTGATTTTGATTTGATTTTTTTTTTCTTCTTCTTCTTTTCTTTTTTTTCTTCTTTTCTTTTTTTTTTCAAGAGAATCTTTTCAAAGATAATTTGCCCCAGTTCTGATCAATTATTGTGCAACCGATCATTCAATTTGTATTATGGTATTGTTGCTCCAACCCTATTTTGATTCACCTCTTCCTCGGTCTGAATTCTTCAATTCTTGGGTGACATTCCATAATTATAAAAATTTGCCCCAGTTTTGCTTTTTTTGGTATTCAAACCTGTAAAAAATGGAAATAATCATAATAACGGATAATGCCACCACCATCCGATCACTCCTTTTGTTCAAGAAATATGTAAACATGAGTATTTGAACGTTCTTCTCTGATATAGTCTGCGAACAGTATCATATTTCCTCAACTTGACAAAACACTTGGTATCCAGGCAATTTTGGTATCCAGGTCATTCATAGGAATTGCCATTCGATAAGTTCTCGATGTAGCAAAGCTCAACTTTGCTTTGTGAACTACACCAAAATCTTCTTAACTTCCAATGCCCATCAATTATAACATTTGGTATCTAGGTAACTTCAATAAATTACAGGGATTGCCATTTGATAAATCCAAAAAAATAAAGGAGGCTATGAAATAGATGAAAGAATATTTTATTTACACGATAATGATGAAAATCTCAGTAACATGAAAACAATCATTAATTTAAGAGAAATAAACCTATAAACTCAACAATTTATGTTGGATAAACCAAAACACTTTGATCTCGAACCAATTGCCACACTTTGACCCTTTGGATATCGTCCATCCGGAGTTCAATGTTGTCAACTGAACCACAAGGTGAATAGAAATTCCAACGCACTGAGTCACCAGCCTTCCATTCCAAGCTCACCTTTCATCATAAAACCCTACCTTAGCGCTCTTTCGGGTTTTCACTAAGGCTACCCCAATCTTATCTTTCATTTTTCATCTTTCTTTTTCTTTTCTTTCTTTTCCTTTTTTTTTCTCTTTCTTTTTTTTTTCCAAAGGTACCCTTCCGGGTTTTTACCTGATGAACAAATCTTGCTAATAGCCTTTATCAACTCAAAAAATGTGTTTTAAGAAATGATGGCATCAGTGCGACAATCTTTCCCTTGCAAAATGGGTGAAGGTGTATTGCCATCATTTACCATGTGACTTTAGAAAATTTCCTTAAAAGAGGTGATGCAAAGAACGGAAGCCAGAGCTTTCAGTTTTTGTAATGTGGTCAAGTGAGGTGCTAAGAAAGGTTAGGGCTTGAATGCGGATTTCAAAAGTGGTTAGATCATCTGAGCTCGCATCTTCATATTAACCCTACTAAAATTGCCCCAATTTATTCTCAACTGAGGTTCTTTTTCATTTTCTTTCATTTTTTTCGTCATTCCATTCATTTTTTGGAATGTTCACAATTTGCTCCAGTTTATTTTTAACTGAGGTTCTCTCTGTTTCATTTTCTCTTTTCTCCTTTTTGTTCATTCATCTTTTGAAATTTTCAAAATTTGTCCCAGTCTATTTTTAACTGAGGTTTTCTTTTGTTTATTTTCTTTCGTTCTTCTATTATTTTTCACCTCTTGAAACTTTTCTTTTCAACTCAAACTTGCCCCAGTGTGGGGTTTGCGATTCTCAGGGGTTGCCAAATGAAATAATTTATTCTGAAAATTCAAAAAGGGATAACTAGGGATGAAAATGTTCAGTTGAAAAGGAAGAAAACCTGACTTTCATTCCATTCCTCGCATTAACCCTTAAAGGAAACTTTCATTTATCATATGAAGAATTTCTTACACATATCCGAATTGATCGGTTGAGGGAAAACTTGTCCATCTATTTCTGCTAGAACAGGTGTTCTACCAGGCAATACCTTTTTGATAATAAGAGAATCTTGCCAATTTGCGGCAAACTCTTCTTTTGGCTTCATTTTGTACTGACAAAAGCCACCTTAATGCTTTGTTTCCTCGTCTGAATAGTCATAATTTGACCCTTTTATGGTAAGCACGGGCCAATCCTTCTCTTTTGATAATATTGACCATGACGGACTGCATTTATCTGCTTCTCATCAAGTAATCATTGCTTTATTTCCTTAATTTTGACCCCAATTAGGCTTGAGTTTCTCTTTATACCATTCGAGCCTCTTTGAAGCATTTTCGGATGTCTCTTCGCTACTCTTTTCATTTTGAAATTCAAATTCACACTCGTGAGATATCGAGATTGCCGCCATTAAATTTCGGAACAGTGATATCCAAAGGGTCAGAGGATTTTATTCTTGACCATCACAGTATATATATAAAACTGTACATTTTATTGAATTTCAAGATAAAGACCAAACTTAATAGCATGTTACTTGCTAAACAAAACGTGTCTCTAAAAGCCACTTGATTGAAAACTATTTACAAAAATACAGTTAAACAAAAGACACACGTATGAACGATTTTTCATTGGATTTAACCAGAACAATTCCCCCAAATTTATTGAAACTTCCCGTCAAGAGGAAGGAATCTCACTAATTCCGCCCCTTCCAGGATTCTCAAATTTCTTCCTTAGGGTAAATCTCGTGATGGTATCCTTGTGTTCAGGAAAAAGATTCGTACTTGAATCGTACTTGAGCCCGGTCCTTGTTCTTCCCTTTTCCTTAACACTACATCTCCTGCTTCGATCATATCTTGAATTTTATGTTTTAGTACCCAACAGTTACTAGTCAAGTGACCGGGCGCTCTAGAATGGTAGGCACAAGTGGATTGGGGGTCATAATCACAGGAAAACCCTTTAAAATAGATTTTGGGAGGCATAACACCAATTTTTCCGGCAGCTTTGAGTTGTTCGTACAATTAATCGAGGTTGGCCCAGGTTGGTGAAAGTTTGAGATCGGCCAGGTTTTTGTATTTCTTTGGTTGGAGGATGGGCTCGGTTGTTTAGTTGAGTAGGTCTTGGATTATAAGGAGGGTGAAGTCGAGTTTGAACATTAGTTGAAAAGTTGGGATGGGTAGTATAGGTGGGTTTGCATAGTTTGGCTGAGGTCGAGGGTGATTGATAGTAGTATGTTAAGCAAGGCGTGGGTATGGGTAAGGGCATGAGTAGGTAGGTTGATTAGTAGGTAAGGGATTATACTGAACACTAATACTGCTAGCAAACAGTTGGTCAATCATGTGCCTTTGTGCGGTCACCTCCGTGCTTAAGTCATTGATTTTGTTCAACACTTCGCTCAATTGAATTCCCAAATTTGCAGCGTCTGTTGGAGGTACCGTGACGGATCTATCAGATGATTCCCGATGTGCGCTCATGTTTACACGATTTCTCGAAATTCGGTTATGTAATCGTGTAATGATGGGGTTTCTTTTTGAAACTATGTTTACAATTTCCTGAAAATTTAGGAAAAACCCTATTTAAATTCCTCTTTTGATTAACTGCTGACAAAAAGAAAAGAAAGAAAAAGAAAAAGACATGAGTTAGTATATATTGAGATAATTCGGATGCATGTCCTATTGGGGAACTCTTTCTGTATCAAGGGTAGGCCTAACATGATGCAATCCTCTAGGGTAGGCACTATACTATACCTGATGAATCCGATCAACTTATTAATATTCGCGTGAAAAAATAATTTTGAAAAATTTGACCAATTGAACAGCAGGAGACCTCTAAATGAATGAATGATTTTGGTTGGCACAGAAATTCGTACAAATCAATTTGCTTTCAATTTTCTATTGGAGAGATTGCAATTTCTCAACATGGATTGAAACCCTAATCTATCCAAATGGAATGAACACAATGGGTGATTTTTAAAAAACAACTGGCCTTTTCAGTTTCAAATTTGACATTGAAACCCTAAGTTGTCAAATGGATAGGATGAAATTGATGATTTATTAAAAAAATTGACTGGATCGTCCTAAAAATGGGTAAACTGGTCAAATAAATTGAATAAAATTGATGATTTATTCAAAATTGACTAGATTATCCTAAAACTGAATGAATGGATTGTTGAACGGATTGATCAAATAGATGAAATGAAGTCAATGATTTATTCAAAAATGACTAGATTGTTCTAAAAATGAATGAATTGACAAAATGGATTGGATGAATTTGATGGTTTATTTGAAAATCGATTGAATTGTCTACCCATGGGTAATTTAAAAAGATCATTGTGATGCATTAGTCTATGAGCCTTCTAAAATTAAGATTTGGCCTCAACATATTTATCGTCTCAACGATGAAGAATTATTTGTGAATTTTTTTCAAATTAATGTCCTTTACGCAAGGGATTTTTACTAATTCTGATAAATTGCCAAAAAATGATTGTTAGATGCTCATATTCTAATGTGCAAAAGTTGTTCTATTATCATGAAAAAAATCGGATCCTACCTTACCTCGTGCACTACCCATTTGGATGGTACAAGAAATATAGACGTGCAAGTCTCAGTGGATTACATATCCGAGACACAAGGTAGCTTATTCCTAGCACGGGATCCCTAAATGGCATTCCCTCTAAGGTTTATGCATGATGCCAATTTATTAAAGCAATTAAATATGCAATTTGAAATGAAAACATGACTTAAGGAACCTTTTGTATGCCAGGGTGAGCCTAAAATGATGTGCACCTATAAACCTACAAATACAATACATCAAAATTTTACACGTGCAATAGCCTATTTAAAAGGGTGATTTCTAGAAAAAAGATCATGCCAGATCTCTTATTTTCTAATGTTTGTGAATGCAAAAAAAAAAATGAGAAAACAAGGAAATGTTAGTTCAACAGATAACACATAACATGTTGGGCAATTAGATGATACAAAAAAGTGAAAAGAAATTTAAGGAAAGAGGGGTGGAATCCCTCCTTTCGTGCCTACTGTTCCTATTCGGGTAAGGTTGACTCTACCCTAGATAATTTCTAACATGGATGCATGAGGTTGGGGCTTACTAATGCACCTAAGCATGACAAGGCTTCAGACTCCCAAACCTTCAGATCAAAGGCAGAGGGTCATCAATCCTAAAGCCTAAGAGTCGGTGGTTCGAGTGATCCCTCGAACATTGCTACACGCACGTCGTGCCACGGCCACATGTCCAAGTGGTGCCACGGCCACATGTCCAAGTGGATCAATCTAATTCTAATAAGGGAAGAGTGGTATGACAACCACTAAAAGTAAAAAAGAATGCGGGGTTATAAAATAAAGCGTATGCACGTATGAAGTGTCCCTATTGAAGGGAGGGATTTTTACCATCAAATACGGGTGAAGGTTCTAGGGTGGCTACCCCTCCCCAAAATGCAAGCGCGATATACAAACATAAAAAAATACACACATCTCTACCACATACACGGATATCGAGACGATTGTGTGTTAGATGCAATAAAATTCTAAAAAAGGAAAAATGCAATCCTAAACCTCCAAATGTGATATATAAAAAGGTTAAAAGAAGAAAAAGATTGATTAAATCAAATTTGCTCGAACTCTCTAAATCCCCAGTGGAGTCGCCAACTGTCGCGCCCTATTTTTAAAATGAAAAATAACGAGTTTAGAAAATGAATTTTGATTTATTTTAACTGAAAAATGAATTTTTAATTCAAAAAGAAAATAAGTAAAGAAAAATGAGTCCAAATGGGACTTTGAAAATGCGACGGTTTTGACCCAAAATAAAGTTTAAAAAGGGTTTTAAATAAAAACAGGAGTCGCCACTTGGTATTGAGTTAAGGTGTACCAAGTCATCTAAAAATGAATTTTTAAAGAAAAAGTAGAAAAATCCTTTTTAAACGACTCCAAATCTTCGAAAATCCGAGAAAAAGATTCAGGAGTCACATTTGAAAAAAGGGAAGGTAAGGATAGAATCTAAGGCACCCTTTCAACCTAGCCAAGGCTAGTTGCGTGATTTAGTTAAAAGTTTTCTTAATTTAACCTAAGAATTTATCACATTTGGACGTACTACATGAATGCAAACTCTAGACCTAGGAGGGTATTGGAGGGTCGGAATATTTTTTCAAAATTTAATTGGTGCAAATTACATTAATTGTAATGCCCAATAGGGACTCTTTGAAGAGGTCACGAATATGCAAAAATATGAGATTCTAAGAAAAGAAAAGAAAATAATAATAATATACAAATATATATGTCCTAAAGGAATGCATCATAACGGGTGCGGGGGACTATGATTCGTGACTAGATTTTCCCTTTAATAGAGAGAATACGAGCGTGCTAAGGTTAAAAATCCAAACTCGTCCATATCCCATACTCAAGGGGTGTTTCCTAATCTAATTAAGCAAATGTACTAACCTATCTCTAATTTTCCCTATATCAAATGCAAATCTAATGTCATGTCTCATGCATAAGATTATATAAAGAAAATATAAAAATAGGGGATATGGATATAAGAGGGTAAATGGGATTGGGAATATATATATAAAGGGGGAATGTGGGATAAGGGATGTGTGCATAAGGGGAATATGAGGGGAAACAATACACATATATAAGGGGGAGTATGGGATAAGGGTTATATGTATAAGGGAACATGCAAAAAATGATAAAAGACCTTAGAAAATAAAATATGCATGGGATGAAGTGATTTTATCACACAATCATGATCTAACGCTGGAAGGGCTCTTAAGGGTCTAGCGTTGGACTAACCCATGTCTACAAGTTCCCACTAGCATTGGACTAGTGAGAAATTAGAAAAAGGGCCACAACTAGCGTTGGATTAGTGTGGAATTGGGAAATGAATCACAACTAGCGTTGGACTAGTGTGATAACACGTCACACATTAGTTATAAGTAAATTAATCATGTAAAACTTAATAAAAGCATGTAAACACATAATATCACATAAACATATAACACATAATCATGATATCTATTTGCAAAACCCTAAGAAAGCGGTAACACATAGCAACCAAGCATGCAAGGCACACAATAGGAACCTAACTATTCCATTAGGGGGGCCTACTACAATCTAAGGGGAAAAATAAAATAAAACAACATAATAACCTAACTATTACAACTTGGCATTTAAATGCCTTCCAAATAATTAAAATTGAACAAAAATAAATATACAAAATTAAAACAAATAAAGCGACTAAATAAATAAATGAAATGAAAACATTCAAAAGGCATGCAATTAAGCACATAAAGTCACATAGGGGCACATAGGGTCAAGTAAAAATCAAAATAAGGGATAGAGTGTACCTCCCTTAAATCGGTGCCCTAATGAAGTGAAATTACTTATTTACCCTCCAAAAACAAAGAAAAGGTCAAGGCATCACTTTAATTAACAAATAATCACAAGAAATGGAGATAAACTTGAAATTGAATCACTCAAAGCATTCAAATAAACTAAACAACCCATATTCATCAATTTGAAACAAACAAGGACCCATTGGAAAGAATTAAGGAAGTTCGAGGGATCAATTTATTATTATTATAAATATCAAGGGTATAAAAAGAAAATAAATTAAAGTTAAGAATTTAAAGTGAAACCTATCCCAAACCAAATGATAAAGTTCCCAAAAAAATAAATGAAACCTATTTGCCACAATTAAACAAGCAAATCACCCAAGATTCCTAATTATTTTACTAAAACCCAAATCAAACTATAAATTTATCAAAAAATTATTAAACTTTCAAATTTCATCCTAGAATTTACATACAATCTATCCAAAAAGCATAAAAAAGCATGCCAACAACAATTCAGATTTTGAAGGGACAAAATTGATTATATTTTTCTAAATTTCTGGGCCATAGTAGCATTAGACAAAAATCAGGGGTTAAAAGTGCAAATTTTGAAAATATTTCCATGCATGCTACGAAGCTTTCTTCTGCAATTCCTAGTTCACCATTGCATCTATCAGATTACACTCTCAAACACACAACTACCATTTCAATCAAACCCCGCTTGAAACAACAAAATTTGCCGCATATCCTTCTCACTATTCAACATAAAATCTTTTGGATTTAAACATGAGAAATCAAAAAAGAAGAGCATGCAAAACTGGACACTTGCTGCACTTCTGATGTTTTAGGGACTTTTGCAATTTCTCACGACAACAGCTAGCAACAAGGATCTAAGCTTCAAGTTATCATTCAACACCATAAACTTGTCATCAAAATACCATACAAGGAAAAGAAAAATCTGGAATGGGAATGGCTTGCAAGTTCCAAGTTCATTCATAGGTTTCTGGGTTTGTTTTATCGAAGTCACAGATCATGCCAAACGCAAGCAGCAAAATCCAACAAAGCAGCAAACTTTCAACCCAAAGCAACAAGACATACATTCTACTGTTAAGATCCCACCCCATACTTTGCATTGCCAAGGATTTCCCAACCCAGACCACGCACAAAGAAACCAAAAGACAGCCATGAACTCCTACAGACTTCTGGGTTTCTGCAATTCATTGCCCATGAGCATTTCCAATCAGTTTTTGTAAACATGCGAGACCTTATAATCATTTTCACTTTGTAATCGCACATCCAACAACATAAAAAAAAAAAAAAGAAACAACAGGAAACCAGAAAACAGATGGCTAAACGAAAAGAGTAAACATCAACAAGAAATGAAAGCTTCGGTTCCACAGATTCCTTCTTGTATATTTATGGGAATGAACAAGGGGGCTGGAGAGTTACCTTTCTCTGCCTTAAAGATTCGAAATGGTGGTAGAAATCCCCAGGCAGGATGAGCGAACCTCACCAAGAATCGAAAAACCCAGGCTCTCTTGCATCTCACCACGAGTTACCTGCTCGACTTGATCCTTGCTAGGAGGGCTGAACGTCCCCACTTTCATTTGCTATTAAGGCTGCGTTCTTAGTGAAGATTTCTGTTGCGGCTGCTTGGAAAACATAGTAAACTTGATGCACTGGAAAGGAGTTGCTGTTGGCGAAGATCCATGAACTTCCTAGGCTGTTGAGGCAAATGTATGGAGCCTTTGCTCCTACTGCTGCTAGTCAATTCCCAGCTGAGACGTCGGCATCCAGAAGGGGAAGAAACTTGTAACACTGCCGCACTGCCCGGGCTTCCCTTTCACGACCTTCGAGAAATTTCTAATTTTGTGATGAATTTTAAAAAAATTCTACAAAAGGGGTGATTTTGGTGAGGTATTCCGTAGGGGGGTCTTCGCATGCTGAGCTCGCATTCGCGAAATGCAAGCTCAGCAGAGCCCAATAAAATTTTTGTGCTTATTTTTTTTTCGGAGGCAGAGATTTTTTTGTATTAAAACAAAATGTTTAAAGATCTCGCATTGGCGTTCGCATTCCTTAAAAATTTTTTTTTCGGAGGGCAATAGAGCTC
>NW_020864293.1:2500-30000 GCF_003713205.1 Coffea eugenioides
AGGGCGATGCTATCACATCGAGCCAGTTCCTGGGGAAGAAAATCAATATATTGCTTATGTAGCTTACCCCTTAGACCTTTTTGAAGAAGGTTCTGTTACTAACATGTTTACTTCCATTGTAGGTAATGTATTTGGGTTCAAAGCCCTGCGCGCTCTACGTCTGGAAGATTTGCGAGTCCCACCTGCTTATATTAAAACCTTCCAAGGGCCGCCTCATGGCATCCAAGTTGAGAGAGATAAATTGAACAAGTATGGTCGTCCCCTGTTGGGATGTACTATTAAACCTAAATTAGGTTTATCTGCTAAAAACTATGGTAGAGCTGTTTATGAATGTCTTCGCGGGGGACTTGATTTTACCAAAGACGATGAAAACGTGAACTCCCAACCATTTATGCGTTGGAGAGATCGTTTCTGCTTTTGTGCTGAAGCGCTTTTTAAAGCACAGGCTGAAACAGGTGAAATCAAAGGGCATTACTTGAATGCTACTGCAGGTACATGCGAAGAAATGATCAAAAGAGCTGTATTTGCTAGAGAATTAGGAGTTCCTATCGTAATGCATGATTACTTAACAGGGGGATTCACTGCAAATACTAGCTTGGCCCATTATTGCCGAGATAATGGCCTACTTCTTCACATCCACCGCGCAATGCATGCGGTTATTGATAGACAGAAGAATCATGGTATGCACTTCCGCGTACTAGCTAAAGGGTTACGTATGTCTGGTGGAGATCATATTCACGCCGGTACCGTAGTAGGTAAACTTGAAGGGGAAAGAGATATCACTTTGGGCTTTGTTGATTTACTGCGTGATGATTTTATTGAAAAAGACCGAAGCCGCGGTATTTATTTCACTCAAGATTGGGTCTCTCTACCAGGTGTTATACCCGTGGCTTCAGGAGGTATTCACGTTTGGCATATGCCTGCTCTGACCGAGATTTTTGGGGATGATTCTGTACTACAGTTCGGTGGAGGAACTTTAGGACACCCTTGGGGTAATGCGCCAGGTGCTGTAGCGAATCGAGTAGCTCTAGAAGCATGTGTAAAAGCTCGTAATGAAGGGCGTGATCTTGCTGCTGAGGGTAATGAAATTATCCGCGAGGCTAGTAAATGGAGTCCTGAACTAGCTGCTGCTTGTGAGGTATGGAAGGAAATCCGATTTAATTTTGAAGCGATGGATAAATTGGATAAAGAGAAAGATTTGTAATTACCTTTTTTCTCTTAGTTAAATTTCAATTAAACTCGGCCCAATCTTTTTATTAAAAGATTGAGCCGAATACAAAGATTCTATTGCATCTATTTTAGATAAATACATACTTATCTAGATAAAGAATATTTTAAATTAAATAAAAAATCTAAGAATAAAATCTTTCTATTACTGTCTTGGATCCACAATTAATCCTCTGGATCCTTAGGGTTGGCATATTCTTTTATATTCTGCAGTTTCCCCCAAGCAAGCCGTTTTATACCTATCCCGTATATTGTCCTTTTCGTTCCCTATTGATGGAATAAAACCTTAAGTTATTACTTATTATTAGTTAGTTATTAGACGAGATTTTACGAAAAAAGATTTATAGAATAAAACAAATATTTCTTTTTTTTTCGATGCGAATTTGACACGACATAGGAGAAAGTACTCTTTATCATGATATTTATAATGAAGAGGGGTTCCATCATATTATATTCATGTATAGTGACATATTACCCCCGAATTTCCACAAAACAAAAAAGAATTTTTTTCAATACTCAAACTCCCTATTTTATTAGTTACTAAAAAAATTCTAGTGATTGGATTTCTATGTTTATTTTATATAGGAAATAAAATATTCAAATTCAAATAAATAAATTTTGGATCGAATGACTATTCATCTATTGTATTTTCATGCAAATAGGAGGCAAGAAAAGTCTATGGAAAGATGGTGGTTTAATTCGATGTTGTTTAAGAAGGAGTTCGAATGCCGGTGTAGGCTAAATAAATCAACGGAAAGTCTTGGTTCTATTGAAAATGCCAGTGAAGGTGATGAGCCGGATATAAAAGATAGGACTAAAAACATTCAGAGTTGGGGGGGTCGTGACGATTCTAGTTACAGTAAGGTTGATCATTTATTCGTCGTTAAAGACATTCGGAATTTCATCTCCGATGACACTTTTTTAGTTAAGGATAGTAATGGAGACAATTTTTCCATATATTTTGATATTGAAAATCAAATTTTTGAGATTGACAACAATCATTCGTTTCGGAGTGAACTAAAAAATACTTATTGGAATTCTAGTTATCTGAATAATGGATCTACGAGCGAAGATACCTACTATAATCATTACATGTATGATACTCAATATAGTTGGAATAATCATATTAATAGTTGCATTGACAGTTATCTTCAGTCTCAAATTTGGATTGAGACTTCCATTGTAAGTGGAG
The DNA here is from genome assembly GCF_003713205.1 of Coffea eugenioides. Lineage (NCBI taxonomy): Eukaryota > Viridiplantae > Streptophyta > Magnoliopsida > Gentianales > Rubiaceae > Coffea > Coffea eugenioides. The sequence continues at coordinate 4,920 of NW_020864293.1, forward strand.
GGGATAATTACAGCGATAGTTACATCTATAGTTCCATTTGTGGTGAAAGTAGAAATAATAGTGAAGGAGAGGTTTCGGATATACAAACCCACGTGAAGGGGAGCGATTTTACTATAATAGAAAGTTCTAATGATCTCGATGTAACTCAAAAATATAGGCATTTGTGGGTTCAATGTGAAAATTGTTATGGATTAAATTATAAGAAATTTTTGAAATCAAAAATGAATATTTGTGAACAATGTGGATATCATTTGAAAATGAATAGTTCAGAAAGAATCGAACTTTCGATCGATCCTGGTACTTGGGATCCTATGGATGAAGACATGGCCTCTCTGGATCCCATTGAATTTCATTCGGAGGAGGAACCTTATAAAGATCGTATTGATTCTTATCAAAAGAAGACAGGATTAACCGAGGCTGTTCAAACAGGCATAGGCCAACTAAACGGCATTCCCGTAGCAGTTGGGGTTATGGATTTTCAGTTTATGGGGGGTAGTATGGGATCCGTAGTTGGGGAAAAAATAACCCGTTTGATTGAATACGCTACCAAAGAGTTGCTACCTCTTATTATAGTATGTGCTTCGGGGGGGGCACGCATGCAAGAAGGAAGTTTGAGCTTGATGCAAATGGCTAAAATTTCGTCTGCTTTATATGATTATCAATCAAATAAAAAGTTATTTTATGTATCAATCCTTACATCTCCTACTACTGGCGGAGTAACAGCCAGTTTTGGTATGTTGGGTGATATCATTATTGCCGAACCCAACGCCTATATTGCATTTGCAGGTAAAAGAGTAATTGAACAAACATTGAATACAACAGTACCTGAAGGTTCACAAGCCGCTGAATATTTATTCCAGAAGGGTTTATTCGACCTAATCGTACCGCGTAATCTTTTAAAAAGCGTTCTTAGTGAGTTATTTAAGTTCCATGCTTTCGTTCCTTTGAATCAAAATGAAACAGAGCACTAAGTTCAACAATTATTTGTTATTTGTAATAAACGAGTAGTTAGTTTATCGGAATCAAAGGAAATAAGAATGGAATTTTCTTTGGTGGCATAAGTTCAAATTGTAGAACGAATCAAAAGTTGTGGATAATTCTTTTTTACTTATATTTCTTATTTCTGATTCTTAATTCAATTTTTTATTAAGAAGTCTATATTAAAAAAAAAGATTGAATTCTTCAAATTAGGCAAACAAAACGAATTTCTTATTTTTATCTTACGTATCAAATAAAATATAAAAAAAAAAGAGTTTTTTTTTTATTTTTCTCTATTTCCATTTCCCCAAAATCCCTTATTTAGCTAAAAATCTCTGTTGGTTCGGATTCTAACGAATCTTTCGATAATGTGTAACAAACTCTTTCTTTATTAAATTAGAATACAAGAATAAAAGACAAAGAAAAGAAAAAATAGATTATCATACATACCTTTCCCTTTCGTGTAGAATAAAAAGAAAAGATTCAAAAGATAAAAAAGATAAATAAATTCATTTATTTCCTTCTACACTCCTTGCGTTTATTCTATATATTTACTTAGATATTTAAATATAGATATATAGATACTTAGATCTATACTAAGAATTTAAAATTGAATTAAATTAATAATAAAATATAAATTTAAAATTCATAAGAATTCAAATTCTTAATTATAATTATTATAAGATATCTTTATTTATAAATAATAATAACAGGTACAAATAATAAATCGAGGCACCCATTCTATGATAACTTTCAGCTTTCCCTCTATTTTTGTGCCTTTAGTAGGCCTAGTATTTCCGGCAATTGCAATGGCTTCTTTATCTCTTCATGTTCAAAAAAATAAGATTATTTAGATCCGATGGGACCCAATATCTTCCATTTTTTCAAAACTTAGATTTGTATCATAGCACGGACATATATTTAGTAGAATATGGTATAACATGTAATTTTTGCCGAACATAAAGGAAAGAACTCTTATGTCTGCATAAACACGATATATGGTTAAATGAATTCTAGCTGTTTTCAAATCGATCAGGATCGCCGGATGGCTGAAATAGAAAGTCAGCGGATCTGTATGTATAGTGGGATCATATGAAGAGTATGCTATTATTTTAGATTTAATCAATTTGATGAATTACTCCTAAAGGTTCACACCAAACTAGTGCTAGTTGATGAGAGTTACTTCGGAAACAAAAAAAGTAAAGTCAAAAAAATTTGAAGTATTCTCTCAATTCTAATAAAATGTAATCGGATCAAGTATGAGTTTGCGATCAGAGCATATATGGATAGAACTTATAAAGGGGTCTCGAAAAATAAGTAATTTCTGCTGGGCCTTTATCCTTTTTGTAGGTTCAGTAGGATTCTTATTGGTTGGAATTTCCAGTTATCTTGGTAGAAATTTGATATCTTTTTTTCCCTCTCAGCAAATCGTTTTTTTTCCACAAGGGATCGTCATGTCTTTCTACGGAATCGCGGGTCTCTTTATTAGCTCCTATTTGTGGTGCACAATTTCCTGGAATGTAGGCAATGGTTATGATCGATTCGATAGAAAGGAAGGCATAGTGTGTATTTTTCGTTGGGGATTTCCTGGAAAAAATCGTCGCATATTCCTCCGATTCCTTATAAAAGATATTCAGTCCATTCGAATAGAAGTTAAAGAGGGTATTTTTGCACGCCGTGTCCTTTATATGGAAATTCGAGGCCAGGGGACCATTCCCTTAACTCGTACTGATGAAAATTTGACTCCACGAGAAATTGAACAAAAGGCTGCTGAATTGGCCTATTTCTTGCGTGTACCAATTGAAGTATTTTGAGAAATGCGTGGAAAAATAGATGCTTTTTCAACAAGAGGGAAAAATGCAAGAATCTTTTTTCCTATAACATAACTTAAGTGTGAAGTTTCATCAGAAGGTTTATTCAAGCTAAAGCGGGCGGAACAACCATAAACGGAAACTTTTTTCGTGATTTTTTATACGTGTGCAAATCCACGCAACTAAAATTAAACAAGTAACAAATCGAAATAATATATTCATCTCATATATCAAACTATTTCGGTATAAAGAAATTAATCTTCTTTTTAAGTTCAATATTTAGTTGGAATTGATACAGATAAATCCTATTTTATAAATTATTTTTTTTGTCAATCGACGTTTTTTTCTCCTTTCTTTTGCGTTCCTTAATGACCAATACAAAAATAACAATTAGATTTCTTAATAATGATAACTAGCCAATTTCTGTCTTGTTTTGCCACTTTGATTATCGCAATCTCCTTCCCTCAATTATTTTATTCCTGACTGTGGGTAATCAGTAAATTTGTTTTGAAATATTGGATATTTTGATATTTGAGAGAAAAGGAGTTCTTTCGTCTCAAAATATAACTAATATTCATTACTTAAATTAAAGTGGTTCTTTCGATCATTCATCGAAAAAAGACACTTGTTTTGTTGACCGATTGAGATATCGGAAAAGGTTATTTTTTAATATTTCTTCATTCAAAGTGGATTCTTAATTGATTTCTCTATTCTTTCTAGATTCAATAACCGCAAAGAAAATAGATTTATAGGTTTCATACTTTGTATAGAACTCATGTGTGAAAGAAATATTAGATTGCATAGAGTCAATGAATGAGGTGGGTTGATTAACAATTCACAGATGAAAAATGACAAAAAAGAAAGCATTCACTCCCCTTTTATATCTTGTATCTATAGTATTTTTGCCCTGGTGGCTTTCTCTCTCATTTAATAAAAGTCTGGAATCTTGGGTTAATAATTGGTGGAATGCTGGGCAATCCGAAATTTTTTTGAATGATATTCAAGAAAAGAGTATTCTAGAAAAATTCATAGAATTAGAGGAACTCCTCGTCTTAGACGAACTGATCGAGGAATACTCGGAGACACATCTACAAAAATTTCGTATAGGAATCCAAAAAGAAGCGATCCAATTAATCAACATATACAACGAGGGTCGGATCCATACGATTTTGCTCTTCTCGACAAATATAATCTGTTTTGTTATTCTAAGCGGTTTTTCTATTTTGGGTAATGAAGAACTTGTTATTCTTAACTCTTGGACCCAGAAATTCCTATATAACTTAAGCGACACAGTCAAAGCTTTTTCTATTCTTTTATTAACGGATTTATGTATCGGATTCCATTCACCTCATGGTTGGGAACTAATGGTTGGCTCTGTCTACAAAGATCTTGGATTTGTTCATAATGATCAAATTATATCTGGTCTTGTTTCCACTTTTCCAGTCATTCTTGATACAATTTTTAAATATTGGATTTTCCGTTATTTAAATCGTGTATCTCCTTCACTTGTAGTTATTTATCATTCAATGAATGACTGATAAAAGATCCACTGATATTAATCTAATCCAACCAGAACCTTTGTTACTTTGTAGTTGTACATAAACAAAACATTGCAAGTCCTACTTACGCTTTCTATTTCGACCCATCTGGGGGGATTCATCCTATAATTATATTCCAGTAAAATATTATTCCATTAAATTTATTCCAGTAACTAGCAGAATCGTGGATAGGGAACTATACTAGCGACTTACCCCCACTTATTGTCTATTGTAGAAATTTTGGGATCAACGATTGGACCATGGAAACTAGAAATATTTTTTCTTGGATAAAGGAACAGATTACTCGATCTATTTCTGTATCTCTCATGATATATATCATAACTCGAACAGCCGTTTCAAATGCATATCCCATTTTCGCACAACAGGGTTATGAAAATCCACGCGAAGCAACTGGGCGTATTGTATGTGCCAATTGCCATTTAGCTAATAAGCCCGTAGATATTGAGGTTCCACAGGCGGTACTTCCTGATACTGTATTTGAAGCAGTTGTTCGAATTCCTTATGATAAGCAACTAAAACAAGTTCTTGCTAATGGTAAAAAGGGGGGTTTGAATGTAGGGGCTGTTCTTATTTTACCGGAGGGGTTTGAATTAGCTCCCCCCGATCGTATTTCTCCCGAGATTAAAGAAAAGATAGGCAATTTGTCTTTTCAGAGCTATCGCCCTAATAAAAAAAATATTCTTGTGATAGGACCTATCCCCGGTCAGAAATATAGCGAAATAACCTTTCCTATTCTTTCCCCCGACCCCGCTACTAAGAAGGATGTTCACTTCTTAAAATATCCTATATACGTAGGCGGGAACAGGGGAAGGGGTCAGATTTATCCCGACGGGAGCAAGAGTAACAATACAGTTTATAATGCTACAGGAGCAGGTATAGTAAGCAAAATTATACGAAAAGAAAAAGGGGGATATGAAATAACCATAACAGATACGGATGGACGTCAAGTGGTTGATATTATCCCCCCAGGACCAGAACTTCTTGTTTCAGAGGGCGAATACATCAAATTGGATCAACCATTAACGAGTAACCCCAATGTGGGCGGATTTGGTCAGGGAGATGCAGAAATAGTACTTCAAGATCCATTACGTGTCCAAGGCCTTTTGTTCTTCTTGGCATCTGTTATTTTGGCACAAATCTTTTTGGTTCTTAAAAAGAAACAGTTCGAGAAGGTTCAATTGGCCGAAATGAATTTCTAGACTTGCGGTTGCTTGTTTATACTTTTTCTACGAGATGCTGGGAATTTCTTTTACCGCATTGCTAGTCATCGTATGTAGATTTTGAAGAATCCTATTTGACTTTCACCCTATTTCTTTATTTTTTTAGTCAAATTGGGGCGATGGGGCTATGTTACTATTGCCCGATTTCAATGTTATAAAATGGATCAATAGTTTTAGATTCTAAATAGAATCCAATTGGATTAGATACCTGACAGAAGTAATCGGGTAATAGAAGGGATATATGGGAAACAAAGAATCTCTTCTAGAAGAGATTATTCGTCTTCCTAGTCTTCGACACAAGAAAGGGAATTTTCTAAACCCTTTTTTGTGTCAAAAGAGTAACGATTCTTGATCCTGTTCTTCAAAGATTTCTAGTCTTACTTTCAATTTTTCCAGATGTATAAATAAAAAAACAAGAGGGGTTTTATTGATTAAATAGAACTTTTTATAAAAATTTTCAAATTGGATGAGATATTAAAATAAATAGAATAAAGTTCTATTAGTATAGAAAGTATTTGCAAATATCTAATCTACAAAAATATATATTCTATCATCCAAGAAATTGAGTGATTCCTTCTTTCTTCTAACTTTGAAATGAAAGTACCGATAGATACTGCCAAGGGGCGAGTGTTCTGAATCACTTAATGAAGTTCATTTTTCAAAAACATCATCAGAAAAAAAAAAGAAATGAAGTTTTTTGAAACAGCAGAAAGGGAAATCTATTTTGTCATTTAGACGAAAAAAAGTATGATTCTTAAGAACTCAACGGGTCCTCCCCCTTCGAATCAGCCAAAGAAAGAAGGGAATCCCGCCAAGTTCTTACGCTTTCATGTCTACAACTTAATTCATTCGATTACTACAGGGATGAACCCAATCCGGAATATGAACCATAAAAGAAAACACCTATTAAACCGATCACAAGAATACCAGTTACAGTACCTACTATCCAAAGAGGAATTCTTCCAGTAGTATCGGCCATTTAACCCACTTCCCTCCACATTTCATCAAGTGTTCGTGCTAGAGACATAAACAGTCATGGATAATTATGAGATGAGATCCTTCCGAATGCGTTAAGAGAATGCCTATAATGATTATTTATTCTCTTTCCTTTTCTTAATTGAAGAAATAATTGGAAAATAAAACAGCAAGTACAAAAATGAGTAATAACCCCCAGTATAGACTGGTACGATTCAATTCAACATTTTGTTCGTTCGGGTTTGATTGTGTCATAGCTCTATAATTCGGATGTAGTTTTATCGTTGGATGAACTGCATTGCTGAAATTGATCCTAAAAAAAAGACGGTAGGTACAGCTAGGCCGTGAACAGCCAACCATCGTACTGTAAAAATTGGATAGGTTCGATCTATAGTCATTAGGGCCTCCTAAAAAGATCTACTAAATTCATCAAGTTGTTCCAAAGGATCAAAACGGCCAGTTATTAATGGAATTCCCTGCCGGCTTTCTGTGAAATACTCGTTTGGCCGAGGGCTTCCAAACACATCATAAGCTAAACCGGTGCTGACGAATAGCCAACCAGCAATGAATAGGGAAGGTATTGTAATGCTATGAATGACCCAGTATCGAATACTGGTAATAATATCAGCAAAAGAACGTTCTCCTGTGCTTCCAGACATGCTGAGCTCCACATATTCTTGTACAGTCAAAGGGGATCGATTCCGTAAAAAATGAGATCAGTAAATGTCAATTCACTGCAAATTTTTTGTGAGATCATCAATATTGTACCGAAGGCGTCTTTAGAGTATACCGAATCAGTATAACTATCCTTCTTCTGACACAGCAACGCAATTTTAATCAGTATCGAAAGGAAGTGTTAAATAATTTCTTTTTTGTTTTTGCTTTACTTTTTCTTTAGTTGATGTAAAATGATGCCTCATTCAATAGAAAATTCTTCCAATGAAAGAGATTATTATATTCCCACACTTTTATTTTTTTTGTAAGTAGATGTGAGATCTAAAAATTCCCTTTTCGTAGTTGTAGAAGGAATTTTTGATTTTAGAGAAAGAATTGTAATGCTTTCTTATATTCGATCAAAGTCGAAGGATTTAGTTACAAGGATGATGCTTTAGAATATGGAAAGATAAAATGTGGAACTTATAAAAAAAATAAAAATGATTAGTTTTAAAACTTAGTTGAATCAAAAAAATCTTTTTTTGAGTGATTCGGTAATAACATTTTTATTCTCAGTTGTTCAAGATATTATGTGAATGAACCTATTACCAAATCTAATGAGTTAAACTTAAAGCAAAGTCAAAAGGTTTAGTTTATATGCTTATTCTTTGCTCTAAAATCAAGAATAGATTCGATAAATTTAAAAATAGAAGAAATGATCAAAATAGAAATAATTTTCGAATTTTATTCCATAATAATTCAAAAAGAGTTTCATTTTTGAATGAAGTTACATGAGCCGGTTCTTTTTATTAGTTTACCTAAGAGTTACTCAATGAGTGGGTTGGTTGAAATCGCAGAATAGGTAGATGTTACAGACGATAAATCGATTTTATATACCTCTTACTTTATACTTTATCTTTATTAGCGCCGTATATAATGATAGATGAATAACAAATTTTCAATTGAACTTATTCTTTCAATTGATATTTTTGTGTATCCTATTGGCAAAAATTGAAACTTAGGTAAGTGCTTTATAAACATATGTATAAAAAACAAATTTCATTTAGCCCCTTCATGCTTACTATAACAAGTTATTTTGGTTTTCTACTAGCAGCTTTAACTATAACCTCAGCTCTATTTATTGGTTTGAACAAAATACGACTTATTTAAAATTAATATTTGAAATGAACGATTCATAAAAAGAAACCAATTTTGCACATTCTATAGTTACACTTACTGCCTCAATTGTCAATTCCCAATCATTGAGATTCATGTCAATTCGGATTAATATTTAGGTATAGATATTACTTCTTTTTTTTTCTTTCAAATAAATTGAAATGATTGAAGTTTTTCTATTTGGAATCGTGTTAGGTCTAATTCCTATTACTTTGGCTGGATTATTCGTAACTGCATATTTACAATACAGGCGTGGTGATCAGTTGGACCTTTGATTAATTAATATATCTTTTTTTGATTGACCTCCTCCTTTCCTTTTATTTAATCCATAGGGGGTCAAATTCCTAATTGATGTCCAAGTTGTTACTGAATCTAGTTCAGATCTAAGAATAAAAAAACCACGCTCTGTAGGATTTGAACCTACGACATCGGGTTTTGGAGACCCACGTTCTACCGAACTGAACTAAGAGCGCTTTTTTATCCGAACAGACAAGGCTGTAAAGAAAAGGATTTTTTTATAACCCCAATACTTTTTGTATGGATAGTATCATAAACACAAAAATGAAAGATTATATCCAATTCGAATCGATCTCAGTCGATCCCTCGTTACTGCTGAAAGGAGCAGTAATAGGTAGGGATGACAGGATTTGAACCCGTGACATTTTGTACCCAAAACAAACGCGCTACCAAGCTGCGCCACATCCCTTCCATTATTCTACAGTCTCATTGTATAAAATTACTGTTTTGTTTTCCACATCATTATTTCGTCGATTGATCTACACAATTTTCTGCCCATTTCGTCTTTTTGGTCTCATTTAAGATATGTTTAACATAATAATATTTATTATATATAATAAAAATAAATGAGTATTTTTCGGAAATGCTTAGTAAGAGGTTTTTTTGGTTTTAATTTAAGATTCTAAGAAAGGGTAAAATCTTATTTACCGGATCATTGTATAACTCAATTTAACTTAAAGACTATGTGTACAATTATAACCGGTCCTTAACTACATATGCCTCTGATCATATATGCATTATCTGTATTACAATAAATAAACAAGGGAGGGTTTTCAATGCGAGATTTTAAAACATATCTCTCCGTGGCACCAGTACTAAGTACACTATGGTTCGGGGCTTTGGCAGGTCTATTGATAGAGATTAATCGTTTTTTTCCGGATGCGTTGACCTTCCCCTTTTTTTCATTCTAGTTATTGACATGGGAAGGGATGAAGAAGATTAAAGATACAATCAAATATCTGTGACTAACCCCTCTTCTCCTCTTTTCTCTTTTTTCCCTTTTTAGAATAAGGGAGGAAAGAGAAAAAATAAAAGTGGATTCGATTCAACATCTGCGAGACCTGGGTTCAAGTTCGAATTCTAAAATGAATATTAATAATAGAAAAATGGGTTTAGAATAAGAATAGAAAATACGCGTCGAAGGAAAAAGTATTACAAGAGATTTAACTGAAAACTAAAATACTGTACTTCGATTTGAAATAGAGTTTAGAAATTTTTATATTCCTTATTATTTACTATGACTTTCATTTACTATAGTTTTTATAATTGGATTTCGAGTTAGTAACTTCTATTTTTTTCCTTCCTTTCTTCTTAATATCGAATCGAAAATAGACGAGTTGAGTAAATAAAAAATCCAAGGGGGGTTCATGGCCAAGGGTAAAGACGTACGAGTAACGGTGATTTTGGAATGTACCGATTGTGTTCGAAACAGTGTTAATAAGGTATCAACGGGGATTTCCAGATATATTACTCAAAAGAACCGGCACAATACACCCAATCGATTAGAATTGAAAAAATTCTGTCCCTATTGTTACAAGCATACGGTTCATGGGGAGATAAAGAAATAGATCGAGCTGAGTATCTATATCTTACCCTTTCAAGGAAAGGGACAAAATGGCATTATATATAACATATTTAAATAGAAAAGAAAAAAATCCTATTTAGAATAGCGTTAAAATGAATTAGACTTAAGAACTAGGATTTTCGGGATAAGGAATAAACTAAAACAAACCATGGATAAATCCAAACGATCTTTTCTTAAATCCAAGCGATCTGTTCGTAGGCGTTTGCCCCCGATTCAATCGGGGGATCTAATTGATTATAGAAACATGAGTTTAATTAGTCGATTTATTAGTGAACAAGGAAAAATATTATCCAGACGGGTGAATAGATTGACCTTGAAACAACAACGATTAATTACTGTTGCTATAAAACAAGCTCGTATTTTATCTTTGTTACCCTTTCTGAATAATGAGAAACAGTTTGAAAGAACCGAGTCGACTGCTAGAACTACTGGTCTTAGAACTAGAAATAAATAGGCTTACTCTTTTTTCACTTGAACATAATTTGAATCCGAACTCAAACACAGATTAGTGTTTTTCCGAGAATCCAGATTTGATTATCGTGTCGTAAGAACAAAAACGAATTGGAGAAAGCTTTTTTTCTTGAACGCATTCATTGATTTTGACTACTTTAGCATTTTTTATTTATAGTAATTTCGACTCTACTTTCCCGGAGAATGAACTCCGGGAAAGTCTGTTTAAATTATTCCACTGGATTCTTCGACTTCTTTATATTTATATAACTCATTGGAAATCATATAAAGACAATTCCTATTTGATATAGCTATTTGTGCAAGTATTTTACGATTAAGAAGCAGCTGTCTCTTGTACAGATCGTGTATTAATCTACTATAACTATAGGATAGTGCCCATTCTACTACTCTTTCACGAATTATTGCGTTTATCCGAATGATCCACAAACGACGAAAATTTCTCTTTTTACTATCCCGATCTCGATGAGCCGAAACCAAAGCTTTTATTTTTTGTTGAGTAATAGTTCGCGTAAGTCTTGAATGGGCCCCCCGAAAGCTTGATGCAAATAAACGAATTTTTGTTCTACGTCTCCGAGCTATATATCCCCGTCTAATTCTAGTCATTGAACAGCTGAAACTTTGAAGAATAACTAATTGATTTCTTTTCTTTCAGTTATTCTTTTGCCCTTTCCTAATCTATTAATAACAAAACGAATTTTTCCAATGTATAAAGTAAAAATTCCAATGGCTTTGGCTGCTATAACCTTCCCGACCACGATTTTTTCTTTTTTTTGTTTTAGGCGAAATTAAGAAAAAAATAAGAAATTGTATTCTGCGCTATAAGTGTAAAAAATCAAAGTAAATAGGCAGATAAAGAAATAGTGGATTCCATCGTTTCTATGGTGACTTCGTAAACGGTGAGGTCTTTTCTATACACCGGAGCCTTTACTTCATTTAATCAACGTTATTGGTAACTTGTATAGTTCATCCTCCTTGGCTCTACCCATGAATTATCTAGTAATAGGTCTTTCACAACGAGATCTACCTATACCGTAACGGTATTTTTTTATGAAAATTAGCTGGGTAGCTGACCCTCTCAGTCCGTTCTTGTCAGAATAAGGCCTACTTTTTATACTTTTTAAATAAAAATTTCTCCGCTTAATGGATAACCGTTTGTTACCAATGGAGAATTGCTTCTCATCATTATTGGATTTGCACCAATGGAAACCATAAAATTCATACACAATGGAGGGATATGATAGATTGTCTTATTTTTTTAGATAGTAAATGGAGTCCCCCTCTTACATATTATATTCGCCGGTACGTATCATTGATACTAGAGAGGTTGTTTTTTTACTTTTGTGCCTGCTCATGATATGATCTAAACGAGTCGCACATACACCCGAGTACATGTTCCTCGACGCTGAGGGCATCCCCGAAGGGCGGGGGATTTCGTGACATTTCTTATTGGCTGTCTTGCATTTCTAATAAGTTGTTTAATAGTTGGCATGTTGAATTGTATACATAATGGACTGGTTTAGATTGATCCTAACCGGATGATTATGAATTACTTCTATATTAATAAATATGTAATAGAATATTAAAGTCAGAGATAAAATCTCAAATCGCGGATTTTCGTGAAATCCATGTTATTTTCATTCAACCGCTACAAGATCAACAATTCCATAAGCTTGTGCTTCTGTTGCTGACATAAAAACATCTCTTTCCATGTCTTCGGATACAACCCATAAAGGTTTGCCCGTTCTTTGTACATAAACCCTTGTGAGGGTTTCACGCAGTTTCAGCAGTTCTTCCGCTTCCAGGATAAATTCTCCCGCTTGTGCCTCATAAAACGAACTAGCAGGTTGATGGATCATTACCCTGATGATATAACATAATAAAAAGTTCCTCTATCTCGGAAGAGAAAAGAAAGATAAATAATAATAGGAAAAGGATAGAATTGAACAACCGTACGGGCATCTTTTATCTTTTGTGCATTGCATACGGCTCTACAATAAAATTGACCCTTCCCTTCCATTGAAGAAAGAGAAGAATATATCAGACCCAGATGGTTAACTGATCAAAATGCCACCCTTCCTTTCCAAATAGTTAAAAAATACTATGATGGCTCCGTTGCCTTATATATTTATATTAATTTTTATTGTTTTTTTGTCTGTGATTCAGCAATCCCAAAGTTTCTTTTTGATGCAATCAAATGAGGAAAAATCTTTTTTCACTCTCTTTACATAACATAAATATTGTTAAGAGTCTTCCAAAATAAAAACAAAAAGGTTTGTGACGCTGAAGTGGACTCCCGATAAATAAGATAAAATCGGAAATATCCTTTCTCTCATACCACCCTTTCGATACATAATCTAATTTTTTGACAATGCAAAATTTTCTCGTATCGAATTCGAAGTGCCATGCTATTATTACTTAATATTCATATTTCATAGGGCGAAGGCATAGTCTTCTTTAATTTCTCTCAAATAAAAACCTCATTGGCGCCAAGCGTGAGGGAATGCTAGACGTTTGGTAATTTCTCCCCCAACCAGGATAAAAGATCCCATTGAAGCGGCTAACCCCATGCATATTGTATGGACATCTGGTCGTACAAATTGCATAGTATCATAAATAGCTACTCCGGGGATTACCCATCCGCCGGGAGAGTTTATAAACAAATACAGATCTTTGGTATCATCTTCGATACTGAGATATATCATAAGACCAATAAGTTGATTTGAGATCTCGCTATCAACTGCTTGACCTAAAAAAAGTAATCTTTCTCGATAAAGTCGGTTGATTAGGGTACAGGTATATTCCTTAGAAACCGTACATGCACCTTTTGGTGCATACGGTTCAAAAAAATTGCGAAAAAAAAAGAATCAATGTATAGATTCCAGTCCTTTTTCTCATAACAGGTTCTTTCTGACTTCTAACGAAAGGCTTTTTTCTTCTTCAATAAACACGAGTTTTGACTCTTTTTTTTACTATTTCTAAATATAATAAAAAAGTCACTAAACCCATCTAATTAACTTCTCATTGATGTATTGTTTCATCGAAAATCAATCCAAATCACGATGGTATTCTCTTGTTACTGAGTGGGTCTCTTTCATCTTTTTAGGTTTATGCTCTACTCCGGGTAAAGATTCACCCGATTTTCATTTGCACATATAGGACAAAGGCCCCATTACCATTTCTTTTTGTTATGACTTTTTTCTGTTTTTTTTTTTTCAATTTTTTTCATACTTTCTACCAAGTATTTAGTAACCCGCTTGACAAATAAGTCAAATCGGAATCATTTATGACAGAACTAGTAATCATAGATATATTACCAATCGAATTGGGTTTTTCTAAACGGAGCCTGGATATTTCATTTTTTCTTTTTTATTTAGTCCAACCAAACCAACCATAAATTATTCGAACTAATATTAATCTCCAAAATGGATCTAATTGCACTTCACGCTCCAAATTTTTGCTGATTCAATGAATCTTTCTCGGGTGAAACGGAGGATATCTCAATCGGGGGAGAAAACGGGAAAATCCCATAGGACCCAATATGTCTGACAAGTCGCACTATACGTCAACCCAAGATGCATCTTCCTCTCCAGGACTTCGGAAAGGTACTTTTGGAACACCAATAGGCATTAAATGAAAGAAAAAAGAACAAAGTACTGTATTTCACTTTGATGTAGAAACGTAATAATATGATTATTATTGTCCTTATAATATATATTGGCTTTTATCGTATTTATTTTATCCATAGATTATAGTTATAGAAAAAGTCATAAAGAAAAACAGAATGAATAAAGTCAAATTTGCAAATTATTATGAATAGGGCGATGAATAAGTATGTACACATTCACTCATAGACAATGGAATCCAACCCCCATTGCGTATTGTTACTTATCGAGTATAGAATAAATTTGCTTCTCTTTGTTCCTACGAAGAGAATTGTTCCATTATTTTATTACCAAGAGAATAGAACAAATATTAATCCCTATTCTGAATAATCCACCGAACAGGGGGGTCCATAGGATAGTTATAGTAGAGTCTTTTCCAATGCAATAAAGTTACGCAGTGTCTATTTAGCTTTGATAAAGGGGTATTTCCATGGGTTTGCCTTGGTATCGCGTTCATACTGTTGTATTGAATGATCCCGGCCGCTTGCTTTCTGTTCATATAATGCATACAGCTCTGGTTGCTGGTTGGGCTGGTTCGATGGCTCTATATGAATTAGCAGTTTTTGATCCTTCCGATCCTGTTCTTGATCCAATGTGGAGACAGGGTATGTTTGTTATACCCTTTATGACTCGTTTAGGAATTACCAATTCATGGGGCGGTTGGAGTATCACAGGGGGAACTGTAACGAATGCGGGTATTTGGAGTTACGAAGGTGTAGCGGGGGCACATATTGTGTTTTCTGGTTTATGCTTTTTGGCAGCCATCTGGCATTGGGTATATTGGGATCTAGAAATATTTTGCGATGAACGTACAGGAAAACCTTCTTTGGATTTGCCCAAGATCTTTGGAATTCATTTATTTCTTTCAGGAGTGGCTTGCTTTGGTTTTGGTGCATTTCATGTAACAGGCTTATATGGTCCTGGAATATGGGTGTCCGATCCTTATGGACTAACGGGCAAAGTACAACCCGTAAATCCGGCATGGGGCGTGGAAGGTTTTGATCCTTTTGTTCCGGGAGGAATAGCCTCTCATCACATTGCAGCAGGGACATTGGGCATATTAGCGGGGTTATTCCATCTTAGCGTCCGCCCACCACAACGCCTATACAAGGGATTGCGTATGGGAAATATTGAAACCGTCCTTTCCAGTAGTATCGCTGCTGTCTTTTTTGCGGCTTTTGTTGTTGCCGGAACTATGTGGTATGGTTCAGCAACTACTCCGATCGAATTATTTGGGCCCACTCGTTATCAATGGGATCAGGGGTACTTTCAGCAAGAGATATATCGAAGAGTTAGTGCTGGACTAGCAGAAAATCAAAGTTTATCAGAAGCCTGGTCTAAAATTCCTGAAAAATTAGCTTTTTATGATTACATCGGAAATAATCCGGCAAAAGGGGGATTATTCAGGGCAGGTTCGATGGATAACGGGGATGGAATAGCGATTGGATGGTTGGGACACCCTATCTTTAGAGATAAAGAAGGGCGGGAACTTTTTGTACGTCGTATGCCTACTTTTTTTGAAACATTTCCAGTCGTTTTGGTAGACGGCGACGGAATTGTTAGAGCGGATGTTCCTTTTAGAAGGGCAGAATCAAAGTATAGTGTTGAACAAGTAGGTGTAACTGTTGAATTCTACGGCGGTGAACTCAATGGAGTCAGTTATAGCGATCCTGCTACTGTGAAAAAATATGCTAGGCGCGCTCAATTGGGTGAAATTTTTGAATTAGATCGTGCTACTTTGAAATCCGATGGTGTTTTTCGTAGCAGTCCAAGGGGTTGGTTTACTTTTGGACATGCTTCATTTGCTTTGCTCTTCTTTTTCGGACACATTTGGCATGGTGCTAGAACCTTGTTCAGAGATGTTTTTGCTGGTATTGACCCGGATTTGGATGCTCAAGTCGAATTTGGAGCATTCCAAAAAATTGGGGATCCAACTACAAGAAGACAGGCAGTCTGATACAACACTGCTTTGGTATCTTTTGCCTCGATTTTCTTTTTGGAATTTGTCATAAGGTACCCGAGAAATCTTGACCACTTTTTTACTTTTTCTCTTTCTTTATACGGGAGAGAACCCCCCCCAAAAAAAAAATAAACAAACAGGTATGGAAGCTATAATTGTAATTGTAAACCGCGATCGAATCTATGGAAGCACTGGTTTATACATTCCTCTTAGTCTCGACTCTAGGGATAATTTTTTTCGCTATCTTTTTTCGAGAACCTCCTAAAGTTCCAACTAAAAAGATAAAATGATTTTTCATTATCTCAATTGAAATTGAAGTAATGAGCCTCCCAATATTGGGAGGCTCATTACTTCAACTAGTCCCCATGTTCCTCAAACGGATCTCTTAGTTGTTGAGAAGGTTGCCCAAAAGCGGTATATAAGGCGTACCCGGTAAAACTTACAAGTAAACCAGATATAAAGATGGCTACTAGGGTTGCTGTTTCCATTATTATTTATATAATTTCAAGACCCCAATGGATCTATGATAAGATCGTTTATTTACAACGGAATGGTATACAAAGTCAACAGATCTCAATGAATACAATAGGATTTATGGCTACACAAACTGTTGATAACAGTTCTAGATCTGGTCCAAGACGAACTACTGTAGGGAGTTTATTAAAACCATTGAATTCAGAATATGGTAAAGTAGCTCCGGGGTGGGGAACAACCCCTTTGATGGGTGTCGCAATGGCTCTATTTGCGGTATTTCTATCTATTATTTTGGAGATTTATAATTCTTCCGTTTTATTGGATGGAATTTCAATGAATTAGAGCTATAAGAACTCCCAAGTTCTAGCTTTTGAATCCAAAATAAAATCAATCATTTAGAGCTCGGATTTCGAGCCCATTCTATTTTGGGAGTTCGATCGCGAAATTTCTTTGTTTCTGTATTTCCGGAATATGAGTGTGTGACTTGTTATAATTGATCCTATTGATATTACAGAGAATGGGTCTGTCATCTTGATAGAGATGGTTCTACTTCGTCGGATATTTATTTTAGTATCTGGAACACGGAATATACAGAATAGATTAAGAAATATTTGAACTATGATTCATACTTAATGTTCAGACCTCGTATCATATCCGGACTCAAAAAATTTTCAATTTTCAAAAGGAATTCAATTTTATAAATATAAATCGAAAGGTTTTTCTTCTATTTCGATTTTGACAAAAAGACAAAAATTTCTTTGAGTTTTTAATCATTCTATCTATTCGTGGAATAAGTGATGGTCCAAGTATTCTTACTCAGGAAATCTTTGACTTAAGTTAGAGTTTTTTTTATTGAATCATCGCGTTTCTAGTATGAATCTGAGGTTTTAAAATCAATTCATAGGGTTCTTAACAAGAGAATTCCTATTAATACAATAAAAAAACAAATAATAAACATTATATATAAATAGAAAAATGAAATAGGAAAGGAGAGGATTCAAGAGGCCCGTAAGAAAGACGACTGAGCCAACTTGAGATTTGGGTATTATCGCCCCAAACAAAGAAGAGCTTTCGAGTTTTTCTTCTTTCATACCTTCAGAGAAGATTGAATCTTTGATTCAAAAAAAGTTTCAAACTTTCTATTACATATCCGTTGGAAATAGTATTGGGGTATTTTTGCTTGAGCTGTACGAGATGAAAGTCTCACATACGGTTCTCAGGGGGGGTTCCACCTATCTCAATAAAGTCTATGATTGGTTCGAAGAACGTCTCGAGATTCAAGCGATTGCAGATGATATAACTAGTAAATACGTTCCTCCCCACGTCAATATATTTTATTGCTTAGGGGGAATTACGCTTACTTGTTTTTTAGTCCAAGTTGCTACGGGATTTGCTATGACTTTTTACTACCGTCCAACCGTTACTGAGGCTTTTGCTTCTGTTCAATACATAATGACTGAAGCTAACTTTGGTTGGTTAATACGGTCAGTTCATCGATGGTCAGCAAGTATGATGGTCCTAATGATGATTCTTCATGTATTTCGTGTGTATCTCACCGGTGGATTTAAAAAACCTCGCGAATTGACTTGGGTTACAGGTGTGGTTCTGGCTGTATTGACCGCATCTTTTGGTGTAACTGGTTATTCCTTACCTCGGGACCAAATCGGTTATTGGGCAGTAAAAATTGTAACAGGTGTACCTGAAGCTATTCCTGTAATAGGATCTCCTTTGGTAGAATTATTGCGCGGAAGTGCTAGTGTGGGACAATCCACCTTGACTCGTTTTTATAGTTTACACACTTTTGTATTGCCGCTTCTTACTGCCGTATTTATGTTAATGCACTTTCCAATGATACGTAAACAAGGTATTTCTGGCCCTTTATAGAGAAGATATATCATATATTTTTGTAATAAATAAATCATTTATCATTTGGAGGAGGAATATATAGTATTTCATTGCTATAAGTATGGATTATTGAAAATAATAAGACATGTATTTGGATATCTCCCTTCAACTATTCCTGTCAAATAAATAAGACTGTGGGTCGAAGGGAATTCTCTGAAGAGAAAGTGGATTATGGGAGTGTGTGACTTGAACTGTTGATTAGTCTGTGTAGTTATAGGCCTGCCACATTGGAATTGGAATTCACAATCAAATGTGTCTTTGTTCCAACCACCGCGTAAGCCTTATACAGAGGGGAGGATAGGCTGGTTCGCTTGAAGAGAATTATTTCTATGATCAGATCCGAATCATGTTGTACATGAGCAGGCTCCGTAAGATCCAGTATAATAAGTGAAATAGATAAACTAAAAAAAAAATATAGTTTATCTATTTCACTTACTTAACTTAAGATTTAATAGTATGAAAATGCATTCATTTCCTCTGCATTGATATGACATAATACTATCGGAGTGAAACAGGGGGTCTAAAGGAGAACAGAGGTTAGACTATATTAGTAACAAGTAAACCTTTTGTGTGTATTTACAAATATTTGGGGAATAAATACCAATCGTAAGGTCTGAGACGACCCAGAAAGCACTTGATCATATCATGATTAATTTTGTAAGCCTACTTGGGTATTGAGTATTTACTTGTAAGAACTGAATTCTTTGGAATCGATATTTGCAACTTCGGAAAAAGAATTCAGTAAAATTTTTCTTACATTGAACCCTTTATATATGTGTGGATATAGTTAAACTTTAGCCGGTTTGGTTCTTTTGATTCTTGCTCGAGCCGGATGATGAAAAATTATCATGTCCGGTTCCTTCGGGGGATGGATCCATAAAAATTCACCTATCCCAATAACAAAAAAGCCTGACTTGAATGATCCTGTATTAAGAGCTAAATTGGCTAAAGGTATGGGTCATAATTATTATGGAGAGCCCGCATGGCCCAACGATCTGTTATATATTTTTCCAGTAGTAATTCTAGGTACTATTGCATGTAACGTAGGCTTAGCGGTTCTAGAACCATCAATGGTTGGTGAACCGGCAGATCCATTTGCAACTCCTTTGGAAATATTACCGGAATGGTATTTCTTTCCCGTATTTCAAATACTTCGTACAGTACCAAATAAATTGTTGGGTGTTCTTTTAATGGTTTCAGTACCTGCGGGATTATTAACAGTACCCTTTTTAGAGAATGTTAATAAATTTCAAAATCCATTTCGTCGTCCAGTAGCGACAACTGTCTTTTTGATTGGTACCGCAGTCGCCCTTTGGTTGGGTATTGGTGCAACATTACCTATTGATAAATCCCTAACTTTGGGTCTTTTTTAATTCAATTGTGAAATATGTGTATCTAGGGAATAGTCGCTTCAAAGTGAATTCTCCCTAGATACACATATTCAATTCTGACTCTATATTCTAAAATAGAATATATGAATTTATTAACGATTCAAAACCTATTTTCATCTAAAATAAAAAAAAGACGAAAGAAATTCAATAGATTTAAAACTTATTTTTTCGGTAAAAAAATTACCAACTGTTTTTCGAGAATGCCCAATATCTCTTTTACATCTTCTATGTGGAAATGTTCAATTTTCATAAGATCTTCTTGACTATTATTCAAAAGGTCCAATAATGTATATATATTGGACCTTTTGAGGCAATTGTAGATCCTTGGGGGCAATTCTGATTGGTCAATAAAAATCGATTTTAATGCTATTTCTTTTTTGTTTTTTCTGAGTTTATCCAATTTATCATGAAAGAAAAAAGGAGCTAAAGGAACCGTGTGTTGATTGTTCTCTAAATGTGAGTTTTGTTCTTCCATATGTAAAAATGGAATAAATAAATCAATCAAATTGCGGGAGGCTTGATGAAGTGCTTCTTTCGGAGTTAAACTTCCGTTTGTCCATATTTCGAGAAAAAGTATCTCTTGTTTTTCATTCCCATTCCCATAAGAATGAATACTATAATTCGCATTTCGAATAGGCATAAATACAGCATCTATAGGATAACTTCCATCTTGAAAGTTCTGTGGCGTTTTTATAAGATATCCTCGATTTCTCTCGATTTCTAATCTAATACACAAATTGATTGGTTCCATCAATCTAGCTATATGTTGTGTATTATCAACGATTTCTACATAAGGCGGTAAGACGATATCTTGAGCAGTTACATATCCAGGACCCCTGACACAAATAGATGCATCACAAGTTCCATATAGATTACTTCTGAATACAATTTCTTTCAAATTCATTAAGATTTCATGTACCGATTCTTGAATACCCGCTATGGTAGAATATTCATGTGCGACTTTCTCAGATTTTACACGTGTGATACATGTTCCTTCTATTTCTCCAAGCAAAGCTCGTCGCATTGCAATGCCTATTGTGTCGGCTTGACCTTTCATCAGTGGAGACAGAATAAAACGCCCATAATAAAGACGTTTACTGTCTGTTCTTAATTCAACACACTTCCACTCTAGTGTCCGAGTAGATACTGTTATTTTCTCTCGAACCATAGTAATAATATTTGATTAGATCATTGAATCATTTATTTCTCTTGTTTTTCTTCAAAGTTCTTCAATAGACATTTCTACACACGTCTTTTTTTGGGAGGTCTACAGCCATTATGTGGCATAGGAGTTACATCTCGTACGAAAGTTAATACTATACCACTTCTACGAATAGCTCGAAGCGCTGCGTCTCTCCCGAGGCCGGGACCTTTTATCATGACTTCTGCTCGTTGCATACCTTGATCCACTACTGTACGAATAGCATTTGCTGCTGCGGTTTGAGCAGCAAATGGTGTCCCTCTTCTCGTACCTCTGAATCCACAAGTACCGGCGGAGGACCAAGAAACCACTCGACCCCGTACATCTGTAACAGTGACAATGGTATTATGAAAACTTGCTTGAACATGAATAACTCCCTTTGGTATTCTACGCGCACTCTTACGTGAACTAATACGTCCGTTCTTACGTGAACCAACTCTCGGTATAGCTTTTGCCATATTTTATCATCTCATAAATATGAGTCAGAGATATATGGATATATCCATTTCATGTTAAAAAAGATTCCTTATTTATGTATCACTTGCTTTAGCGAGTCTGATTATCCCTGTCTTTGTTTATGTCTCGGGTTGGAACAAATTACTATAATTCGCCCTCGCCTGCGGATTAGTCGACATTTGTCACAAATTTTACGAACAGAAGCTCTTATTTTCATATTTGTCATTCCTTATCTTAAATTTGAATCTACTTCTTGGTTGGAAGAAAATAAGTTTCTTTAGATTTTGCATCTTGAATCATATTCTCGCGAAAGGAATGTTCAAGTTAAAAAATCACTTAATCCTTTGAATCCTTGTTGCGGAGTCGATAAATTATGCGTCCTCTGGTTGAATCATAACGACTTACTTCAATTTTGACTCTATCTCCTGGTAGTATCCGGATAAAACTGCGTCGGATCTTTCCTGAAACATAACCTAGAATCAGATCTTCATTATCTAAACGAACCCGGAACATGCCATTGGGAAGCGATTCGGTAATTAAACCTTCATGAGTCCATTTTTGTTCTTTCATTCCAGGTAAAGCCCCCTTGAAGTATCAACTAATGGAGGAGGAACAATATTAGACAACTCGTTCCTTTTCTTTTTTTTTTTACAATTAAAAATAGTAAGTTTCGAATCTAATTTGTATATTAAAAAGATTACCATATATAACACAAAATTTCTCCACCGATTCCTTCTAGTCGAGCCTCTCGGTCTGTCATTATTCCTCGAGAAGTAGAAAAAATTACAATCCCCATCCCACCTAAAATTCGAGGAATTCGTTGAGAGTTAGCATAAATTCGTAGACCGGGTCGACTGATCCGTTTTAAATTAAAAATATTTCTATGGGGCCCTTTCCTGTTCCTTCTATGTCGCAGCGTTAAAACCAAAAAATATTTGTTGTTTTCTCGATGTTTTCTCGCATTTTCGATAAAACCTTCTCGTAAAAGTATTTTAACGATATTTTCGGTAATATTAGTAGATGTTATTCGAACCACTCTTTTTTTATCCATATCAGCATTTCGTATAGAGGTTATTATCTCAGCAACAGTGTCCCTACCCATGATTAACTATAATTGTTAGTGACTCAAAATTTGATATAATCAACATGCTTTTCTTTTTTTTTACTTAATTTGTTTGTTTATGAGTAATTAATAAAGGTATATACGTGAGATACAATCTATTTCTTAATCTATTTCTTTCAAATACCCCGCTTTAAACATATCACGATCTTATAATACCTCGGGAGCTAATGAGACTATTTTAGTAAAATTTAATTGTCTCAACTCCCGGGCGATCGCGCCAAAAATTCGAGTTCCTTTTGGATTTCCTTCTTGGTCAATAACAACTGCAGCGTTGTCATCATATCGTATTATCATACCATTGTCACGTTTGAGTTCTTTACAGGTACGCACAATTACAGCTCTGACGACTTCTGACCTTTCTAGGGGCATATTTGGTACTGCTTCTTTGATCACAGCAACAATAACATCACCAATATGAGCATATCGACGATTGCTAGCTCCTATGATTCGAATACACATCAATTCTCGAGCCCCGCTGTTATCTGCTACATTTAAATGGGTTTGAGGTTGAATCATATCATTTTGAAATCTGTTCTTTCAATGCAAAGGACGAAGAAAAAAAGAAATATTCTTTGTCTAAAATAAAAAAATTGCAATTTTCCAAGACTCATTTCTATTGGTTCTACTTTATTTATCCTTTATCTCGAAATAATGAATTGAGTCCGTATAGGCATTTTGGATGCTGCTATTGAAATAGCCCTTCTAGCTATATGTTCTGTTACTCCACCCATTTCATAAAGT
The DNA here is from genome assembly GCF_003713205.1 of Coffea eugenioides. Classification (NCBI taxonomy): domain Eukaryota; kingdom Viridiplantae; phylum Streptophyta; class Magnoliopsida; order Gentianales; family Rubiaceae; genus Coffea; species Coffea eugenioides. The sequence continues at coordinate 28,559 of NW_020864293.1, forward strand.
ATTCGACCCGGTTTAACAACAGCTACCCAATATTCGGGGGATCCTTTCCCCGAACCCATACGTGTCTCGGCAGGTCTCGCTGTAATCGGTTTGTCTGGAAATATACGTACCCATATTTTTCCACCACGGCGTACATTTCGTGTCATTGCTCGTCGACCTGCTTCTATCTGTCTAGATGTGATCCAAGCGGGTTCAAGTGCCTGAAGAGCAAATTTACCGAAACATATACGATTCCCTCGATAAGATATTCCTTTCATTCTTCCTCTATGTTGTTTACGGAATCTGGTTCTTTTGGGGTTATAGTTGATGGTTCTTTCTGAATTACATCTCTACTACAGAACCAGACGTGAGAATTTCTTCTCATCTGGCTCCTCGCGAATTTGAATAAAAGGATTCAAAAATAAAAAATTTGAATTTGAGGTAAGATACAATTTTCATTAATTAATAAAATAGACATGTATTTTTAAATTTAATATATTGAATCGTGGGATTCTTTGAGATTTCATCTAATATATAAGTAATTTGTGTATCTTGTTTTAGTAGATTTTTGATTTTAGAAATCATATTGTTATTTTTTTATAAATTGTTTTTTTTTTTTATCGTTCAAATTTAGGAATTTAAAAAAGAAAGTTTTCGCGGGCGAATATTTACTCTTCCATTTCAATTTTAGGATTATCTCGTTACTTCTCAGAATAGATGAATTGGTCTCCGGTTTGTTCCGCCATCCCGACCGGCGAATCATTAAGATTCATTTTAATAAAATCTTTTGGATTCACAGTTTCCATCGTTCCCATCACTTCTTACTTTAATGTTTAGGTCCAAATTTTACAACGGAGCTTAGTAATGAAATTTGTTCTTGAGTCAATTTTCTCAGTCTTTATTGTCTCGAAGCTCTTTATTTTTTTTTTGTTTTATTCTATAATGTTCTACTATAAAATGTTTTATAAGAAGAGTCATTTAATTATGGATGAATCAGTATTGATGCTTTATTACACTGCCTTTTATGAGATCACTCATAGACCTTACATATTGGAATTCTATATCATAGATATTTTTTCTCTTTCTCTCATCCTTCCATTTATCCACAGCTTTCTTCTCTATTTTGCTTTCCAACTTAAAATCATATTTATTTTTGCAAGAACATAAAAAAATTTCAGTTGCTGCAAGGATGTGATATATCGGTCACATCTTGACTGGTTCTTTAGCTTTAGATCGAGATAATGCGAAGTGATGGGTTGGTTATTAGGGGGCCAATTTTTTGAATTCTAACCCTAAAAAAATCAACGAGTCACACACTAAGCATAGCAATTTTCTCAAATGATTAATCGAATTTTTATTCAACCTTATAGAATTAAAACTAGTTTTGAGAAAAAGAATGAAGAGGTTTAGCTTTCTAAATTAGATAGAAGGAAAAGTCAAAGTTTATTTATTATTCCTCGTCT
>NW_020864294.1:0-20728 GCF_003713205.1 Coffea eugenioides
TATGACAATGCACGTTTGTACAAAGAGCGTACCAAACAGTTTCATGACCGCCTATTGCGTGCGAAACACTTTTCTCCAGGACAAAAGGTACTCTTGTTCAATTCACGGTTGAAATTCATGCCAGGTAAGTTAAAATCTCGTTGGACTGGACCATATGTGGTAGCCAATGTTTTTCCCAATGGTGTGGTTGAAATCCAGAGTTTAGAGACTAATAAGAGTTTTACAGTTAATGGTCATCGGTTAAAACCGTTTGTTGATGTTTCAGACATTGGCACTGTGGAAGAGGTACACTTGATAGATCATATCTATGCCTAATTGCTCACTGAGGAGTCGTCTAGCCAAAGACGTTAAAGAAAGGCGCTTCTTGGGAGGCAACCCAAGGCCTCCATTTTTTGTTATAGTTCTCTTTCGATTTTCGTTGATTTTTGGTTGTTTTGTTTCATTGCCAGTGTTTTTGGTGTTGGGCAGGAGACTTGGATTTACAAGGCATGCCCACGCCCTATAAGTGATGCTGTTGAACATCGTAGAAATGCTTGGGCAGAAGACTCTGCCTTATAAGGCGTGGGCACGCCTTACAGCAACTCTGGTCCACTCTGGGGACACAGGCTTGGATTGAAGACTTCCGCTTCCATCTGAAGCAACGCTACACCACACTACCGTCGGAGGCTCCACGCTGCCAGTCCCTGACACCTCCTCTACCATGGTGTTTTGCTGCAGTTTTTATTCATTCAGGGAAGTTTTTTGCTCCCTTCACTTGACTTCAACTTTTCGTTCTTACATTGAGGACAATGTAGACTTTAGGTGTGGGGGGAGTAGTCTAGCTTTTCCTTCTTACTGCTTTTCCTTCTTCCTTAAAAAAAAAAAACAAAAAAAAAAAAACCTTTACCATGCCTTTTGGATTTTTGTGGTTAGCCCTGATAAGCAATGGCTAGATTTTCAAATTTAACTATTGTTACGGTTTTAGATGATAATATGTTAAGTATGATATGGTAAAATTTTAGGATGACTCTCTGGTAAATATTTGAGATTTTGTGACTCTTGCAATTTCTTTTGGTTAACTTTTCTAGGCATTGTAAATATTTGTCTGACATTTTTGTGTGAACTGGTTCAACTATTAATCTTAGTTCTCCATGTGAAGGAAATGAAGCAGGCTTGCATAGTTTTAATTTTACTTGGGTGTTTATTTGTGAATAACATTCGGCTATACTCCGCTGGTTATCATTGACTAGCAACCGGGGGTCTTCACCTAAAGTGTCGATTTTCGCGTCAAAAAACAGCGATAACTATGAGTATGTGGTCTTTAAGCGGGTTAAGTTGAGTAACAGGGCTCCTTCATTGAAGAGATGTCGGAGTTCGCGTCAAAAGACTTGAATGGCTCAAGACTAAGCACTTCCTTCAAGAAAAAAAAAAAAAAAAAAGGGAAAATGAAACAGAAAAAAAATGAAAATGATGAAAAAAAAAAGTATACGAGCATGAAAGTATGCGAATAATTGTATTGCCTGCGGATCCATGAGTCTTTATGTTGAGATGTTGCTTAATGGTTGGACCAGTTATTAAAGAATGTTGGTTGGATATTTTCTATTCTTAGATTAGTTAGTCTGGATTTGAAAGAGTCATTGGTTTCAAAAGCTAGTTGGAGAGTTATCTCGTAAAATTTGTCATTAGTACTTGACAGTTATCTAAATTACACATTGGCAATAGTTGCTTTGATTAATAGCCATTGTTTTGAATTCAACTGCTGCAAAATGTTTGCTCGCTTGGTTGTGTATTTAAAGTTTGAAATGCTTGAGGACAAGCATTGTCTTGGTGTGGGGGAATTTGATAGGGATATAATTATGCATTTTATTTGTGGTTATTTGGTCTTAATTTTGGCAGTTTAGTATACAAAGTATTGGATTTCTACTCATAATTAGTATTTGTGTTAATTACAGGCAATTAGTGTTGAAAGTGACGAAAGGGAGACAAAATCCAGAAGACTCTTGCCTCTAAGGCGTGGCCACGCCTTAGAAGGTGGACGAAACCGAAAGACGGACCATGGTCCACGTGAACCCGAAGCACTGGATTGGAACCTTGAAACAAAAGTTGTGGGCCTCCTAACCCTTTGAAGACTACTGGTGGCTACAAAAGGCGAAAAAGACCAAAAGAAAAGGGAATTCACGTTTTGTGATTTGAGAGATTAGCTCTAGTTTTCTTATTTTTGTTCGCTAGCCGTCAGACGTCGGGAGACTTTTTCGTTTTCGCACTTGGTCTTGGATTTTTCTTCTCTCGGCTTTTGCTTTATCATTGTGAGTGGCTTGGCGGCCGCATTGTTTTTCATTTCGTCTTGGGTTCAGCAAAAACTTCATGAAAACTATGAATTGCTTCGTCGTTATGTGGCAAGGCTGAATCTTTTATCTAGTTGAGGAATAAATCAAGGATTGGAGCATCATAACTGTGAGATCGTTTTAATTGTTTTATTTTTGATTTATATGTTCATGGGTATTTGATTATTCTCTATTTTTCCCTGAGTTATTACTGTTTAGATTTATTGGATAATTAGGCCTGTTATTCGATTGTCTAAATAATTGATAGCCAATTAGGATGTTGGCGCGTCGCCTTTAAGTATCTTGATTAGTGGCAAACGAGACAATTTTACCGCCTCGCAAGCGGTTTAATTTGGATCGTGGGGATAATTAATCTAGCCTAAATAAACCAGCATGTGTGTTTGTCATCTAGAATTGGGTCTTTCTAATTCCTAATGCTGTGGCTACATTAAATCCTGTGAGCATTCCTGGGGTTGTCTAATCACAAGAGGATAGTTTATGAGCGTCTCTTGACTACCATAAAATTAAGGAAAGATTGGTGGTTGGGTGCGTCGCTTGACCACTATAACCAGTTTATTCGTGAGTATATGAATTGTCCCTTGTATCTGTGATCAGTTGTGTGCTTCGGTGCCAAGATTAATTCCTTGATTATGTTGTTTTAATTAATTGTTATTTGTGTAGTTTGGTTCCTGCTATCTTAATCAACTTTAAATTTCAGTTTTTATTCCTTTTTAATTAGTTGGTACTACTGCTAAAAATCCCCCCCATTTTCCTGTGTGATTTGCCTACCTGTTCCCTGAGGAGACGACCCTACTCACCACTATACTCATTCAGTTTTGGTAGTAGGTCTAATATAAATTTTATTTTTGGTGGTTTGACACCCACCAAATTTTGGCGCCGTTGCCGGGGAACTGGTGTTTTAAGTGACTTATTGCACAGGCTTTAGTTTTTATTTTTATTTATTTTTATTTATTTTATGCCTCGATCTTCTCGTACAGGAGAATTAGAATTTGATCCAGAGATTGAGAAGACTGCAAGAAGGTTGACCAAGGAGGCAAAGTTGCGTAAGCAACAAGATTCAACGTCACCTTCAGAATCTAAGCAAGAGTTTGTTTCCAGTGATTCATCAAGTGAATCTGAAAAAGAAGAAGTGCATATTCCCCGAGTAGCAATGGCAGCCCCAAGAACTTTGAGGGAGTTGGCAACTCCTAACGTGAACCAGCAGCCATTATGCATTACATTTCCTAACACGGAAGAGGCATTTGAGCTTAAATCTGGTCTTATTCACTTACTTCCTACTTTTCGTGGTATTGCAGGTGAAGACCCACATAAACACTTGAAGGAATTTCATGTGGTGTGCTCCACAATGAAACCTCAAGGAGTCACTGAGGACCACATCAAGTTGAGAGCCTTCCCTTTCTCTTTGGCGGATAAGGCTAAAGATTGGTTATTTTACATGCCGTCTGGATCCATCACTACGTGGGAAGAATTGAAGAGAAGATTCCGCGAGAAATTTTTCCCTGCCTCTAGAGCCGCCAATATAAGGAAAGAAATATGTGGAGTTAGGCAGGCAAATGGGGAAGTTCTATATGAGTACTGGGAGCGCTTTAAACAACTGTGTGCCAGCTGCCCGCATCATCAAATCCCTGATCAGCTCTTAATACAATATTTCTACGAGGGATTATCACCCATGGATAGGAGCATGTTAGATGCAGCCAGTGGCGGTGCTCTGGTTAACAAGACCACAGACGAAGCCACGTTATTGATCTCCACCATGGCTGAAAATTCCCAACAATTTGGAGTGAGAGCTGAGGGAGCAATAAGAAGGGTCAATGAAGTGAATCACTCTGACTTAGAGGGTAAACTATCTGAGCTTACCTCTCTGGTACGTCAAATGGCAAGGGGGCAATTACAATCTGTGAAGACTTGTGGTATCTGTGCTACTCCGGGACACATGACTGACATGTGTCCAACTCTCCAGGAGGATTCACCTGAACAAGCCAACATAGTGGGAGATTTTTCTGGACCACCTCCACGAAGGAATGATCCTTTTGCACCCACTTACAATCCAGGGTGGCGAAATCATCCTAACTTTAGCTATGCTTCAAAACCCCCTGGCTTTCAACAATATTTCCAGCCACGGCCACCAGTGCAACAACCATCCACTTCCAATTCAAACATGTCTCTTGAAGATATAGTGAAGTCACTGGCCCAAAGCACGAGTCAATTACAGCAAGAGGCTCAAAGATCTCAACAGGAGTCTCACAGATTTCAACAAGAGACTCGTGCTAGCATTAGGAATTTGGAAGTACAGATGTCTCAATTGGCAACTTCCATGAGCAACCTGGAAAATAGCAATAGAGGAAAGTTACCATCTCAAGTAATTCCTAATCCCAAGGAGAATGCCAGTGCAATGCAATTACGGAGTGGCAAGGAGGTACAGTCTCCTAGGCGTGCCCACGCCAAAGAAGAAGAAGTGCCCAGGAAGGGGGAAGAGGAAGATGAGAAACAATCCTCTGAAGTCTCAAAGAAAGTTGACATTCCTCCTTTTCCTGGCAGGTTTACAAGAGCCAAAAAGAAAGAATCTGAGCAAGAGATTTTGGACACCTTCAGGAAAGTGGAGATCAATATTCCTTTATTGGATGCTATTAGGCAATTGCCCAAATATGCTAAATTTTTGAAGGGCTTATGCACTAACCGCAATAAGTGGAGTCTGGATGACAAGGTGAAGGTGGGGGAGAATGTCTCAGCGATGTTTCAAAGGAAGTTGCCCCAGAAATGCAAGGATCCAGGTATGTTTACTATACCATGCATAATTGGCAATCAAAGAATTGAAAAAAGCATGCTTGACTTAGGTGCTTCAATAAATGTCATGCCTCTCTCAATTTTTAAAGTTTTGAATTTAGGACCCCTCAAAGAAACTAGGGTAATCATTCAACTAGCTGACAGGTCGAATGTCTACCCTGAGGGCCTAGTTGAAGATGTTCTAGTAAAGGTCAATGAATTCATTTTTCCTGTGGATTTTTACATTGTTGATATGAATGATGCATACTCTACTGATTCAGCAGTGATTCTTTTGGGTAGACCCTTCATGAGTACAGCAAGGACTAAAATAGATGTACATGAAGGGACTTTATCTGTGGAATTTGATGGAGAGAAGGTCACTTTTAATATTTTTGATGCAATGAAGCATCCTGAGGATACTGAGTCTGTAAATTTTGTTGGCATGACTAACACTATTGTGCAAGAGAATTTTGAACAGAATTTCATGGGGGACAAGTTGGACTTTGTCTTGCAACAAGGCAAGACCAATTTGGAAGTGGACGACATGGAGGAGGAGGAAGTCAAAGAAGTTATCATGTCCTTACATTCACTACATCCGCTTCCAGGCAGGTTTGAAAATTCTTTTCTACCATTACCCACTTCTAATGAAAGGATTCTACCTTCTGTTCAACAGGCACCTAATGTGGAATTGAAGGAACTGCCCCAGCATTTGAAATATGCTTACTTGGGAGATAACAAGACTTTGCCTGCAATCATTGCCAATGATTTAACTGCGTTGCAAGAAGAGAGGCTCTTACGGGTCTTACGGGAATTTAAACCAGCAATTGGATGGACGTTAGCAGACATCAAAGGCATCAATCCATCCATTTGCATGCATCACATCCTTTTGGAGTCGGACGTAAAACCCGTGAGAGAGCATCAACGCAAGCTCAATCCTGCAATGAAGGAGGTGGTGATGAAGGAGATTCTCAAGCTCTTAGAATTAGGAATTATTTTTCCTATTTCTGACAGCCAGTGGGTGAGTCCAGTCCATGTTGTTCCCAAGAAAACTGGAATCACGTTGGTGAAAAATGAAAAGAATGAGTTAGAGCCAATGAGATTGCAAAATGGGTGGAGAATGTGCATTGACTTTAGGAAGTTAAATGCCGCAACTCGGAAAGACCATTTTCCACTCCCATTTATTGATGAAATGCTTGAGAGGTTGGCAGGTAAGTGTTTCTTTTGCTTTTTAGATGGTTACTCTGGATATTATCAAATTATTGTTGCTCAAGAGGACCAACATAAAACTACTTTTACCTGCCCTTTTGGAACTTTTGCATATCGCCGTATGCCTTTTGGTTTGTGTAATGCTCCTGGAACATTTCAAAGATGCATGATGAGTATTTTCTCTGATATGATTGATAATTGCATTGAAATTTTCATGGATGATTTTACAGTATACGGTGATTCTTTTGATCAGTGCCTAGACCATTTAACAAAGGTTTTGAAAAGATGCATTGAAACAAACTTGGTTCTTAATTATGAAAAATGTCATTTCATGGTTAAGGAAGGCATAGTTTTGGGCCATGTTGTTTCATCAAGGGGTATTGAGGTAGATAAGGCTAAAATTGATTTGATCACTAGTCTACCTTACCCTACTAATGTCAAGGATATTCGTAGTTTTCTAGGCCATGCAGGTTTTTACAGGCATTTCATAAAAGATTTTTCAAAAATTGCTCAACCATTGTCTCGCCTGCTTCAAAAGGAGGTGCCATTCAACTTTGGAGATGATTGCAAATTGTCCTTTGACACACTCAAGGGTATGTTGACCACGACACCAATCATCCAACCCCCAGACTGGAAGCTATCCTTTGAGCTCATGTGTGACGCCAGTCAGTATGCCGTAGAAGCTGTGCTTGGACAGCGGAGTGGGAAGTGTAGTCACGTGATATACTATGCGTCAAAAACATTGACACCAGCTCAATGCAACTACACCACCACGGAGAAGGAGCTTCTAGCCATTGTTTTCGCTTTTGAGAAATTTAGATCATATCTATTGGGGTCAAAAGTAACGGTTTACTCTGATCATGCAGCTTTGAAGTATCTCTTGTCAAAAAGGGAGTCCAAGCCAAGACTCATTCGTTGGATGCTCTTGCTGCAAGAATTTGACTGGGAGATCAAGGAGCGTACCAAGAATTTGACTGCAAGAATTTGAAGCATATGACAATGCACGTTTGTACAAAGAGCGTACCAAGCAGTTTCATGATCGCCTATTGCGTGCGAAACACTTTTTCCCAGGACAAAAGGTACTCTTGTTCAATTCACGGTTGAAATTCATGCCAGGTAAGTTAAAATCCCGTTGGATTGGACCATATGTGGTAGTCAATGTTTTTTCCAATGGTGTGGTTGAAATCTAGAGTTTAGAAACTAATAAGCGTTTTACGATTAATGGTCATCGTTTAAAACCGTTTGTTGATATTTCAGACATTGGCACTGTGGAAGAGGTACACTTGATAGATCCTATCTATGCCTAATTGCTCACTGCGAAGTCGTCTAGCCAAAGACGTTAAAGAAAGGCGCTTCTTGGGAGGCAACCCAAGGCTTCTCTTTCGTTTTTCGTTGATTTTGGGTTGTTTTATTTTATTGCAAGTGTTCTTTTTGGTGTTGGGCAGGAGACTTGGATTTACAAGGCGTGCCCACGCCTTATAAGTGATGCTCTTGAACACCGTAGAAATGCTTGGGCAGAAGACTCTGCCTCGTAAGGCGTGGGCACGCCTTACAGCAACTCTGGTCCACTCTGGGGACACAGGCTTGGATTGAAGACTTCCGCTTCCATCTGAAGCAACGCTGCACCACACTACCGTCGGAGGCTCCACGGTGCCAGTCCCTGACACCTCCTCTACCATGGTGTTTTGCTGCAGTTTTTATTCATTCAGGGAAGTTTTTTGCTCCCTTCACTTGACTTCAACTTTTCGTTCTTACATTGAGGACAATGTAGACTTTAGGTGTGGGGGGAGTAGTCTAGCTTTTCCTTCTTACTGCTTTTCCTTCTTCCTTAAAAAAAAAAAAAAAACAAAACAAAACCTTTACCTTACCTTTTGGGATTTTTATGGTTAGCCCTGATAAGCCATGGCTAGATTTTCCAAATTTTTAATCTATTGTTACGGTTTTTAGATGATAATATGTTAAGTATGATAGGTAAAATTTTGTTTTTTTTAAAAGGGAAAAATGAGCTCTCATGGTGATATTTGAGATTTGTGACTCTTGCAATTTCTTTTGGTTAACTTTTCTAGGCATTTGTAAATATTTGTCTGACATTTTTTGTGTGAACTGGTTCAATTATAATCTTAGTTCTCCATGTAAGGAAATGAAGCCAGGGCTTGCCATAGTTTTAATATTTACCTTGGGTGTTTATTTGTGAATAACATTCCTATACTCCGCTGGTTATCATTGACTACACCGGCGGGTTCCTTCACCTAAAGTGTCCGATTTTTCGCGTCAAAAAGCAGCGATAACCTATGAGTATGTGGTGCTTTAAGCGGTTTAAGTTTTTGAGTAACCGGGCTCCTTCAATTGAAGAGATGTCAGAGTTCGCGTCAAAAGAGACTGAATGGCTCAAGACTTAAGCACTTCCTTCAAAAAAAAAAAAAAAAAAAAGGGAAAATGAAACAGAAAAAAAATGAAAATGATGAAAAAAAAAAGTATACGAGCATGAAAGTATGCGAATAATTGTATTGCCTGCGGATCCATGAGTCTTTATGTTGAGATGTTGCTTAATGGTTGGACCAGTTATTAAAGAATGTTGGTTGGATATTTTCTATTCTTAGATTAGTTAGTCTGGATTTGAAAGAGTCATTGGTTTCAAAAGCTAGTTGGAGAGTTATCTCGTAAAATTTGTCATTAGTACTTGACAGTTATCTAAATTACACATTGGCAATAGTTGCTTTGATTAATAGCCATTGTTTTGAATTCAACTGCTGCAAAATGTTTGCTCGCTTGGTTGTGTATTTAAAGTTTGAAATGCTTGAGGACAAGCATTGTCTTGGTGTGGGGGAATTTGATAGGGATATAATTATGCATTTTATTTGTGGTTATTTGGTCTTAATTTTGGCAGTTTAGTATACAAAGTATTGGATTTCTACTCATAATTAGTATTTGTGTTAATTACAGGCAATTAGTGTTGAAAGTGACGAAAGGGAGACAAAATCCAGAAGACTCTTGCCTCTAAGGCGTGGCCACGCCTTAGAAGGTGGACGAAACCGAAAGACGGACCATGGTCCACGTGAACCCGAAGCACTGGATTGGAACCTTGAAACAAAAGTTGTGGGCCTCCTAACCCTTTGAAGACTACTGGTGGCTACAAAAGGCGAAAAAGACCAAAAGAAAAGGGAATTCACGTTTTGTGATTTGAGAGATTAGCTCTAGTTTTCTTATTTTTGTTCGCTAGCCGTCAGACGTCGGGAGACTTTTTCGTTTTCGCACTTGGTCTTGGATTTTTCTTCTCTCGGCTTTTGCTTTATCATTGTGAGTGGCTTGGCGGCCGCATTGTTTTTCATTTCGTCTTGGGTTCAGCAAAAACTTCATGAAAACTATGAATTGCTTCGTCGTTATGTGGCAAGGCTGAATCTTTTATCTAGTTGAGGAATAAATCAAGGATTGGAGCATCATAACTGTGAGATCGTTTTAATTGTTTTATTTTTGATTTATATGTTCATGGGTATTTGATTATTCTCTATTTTTCCCTGAGTTATTACTGTTTAGATTTATTGGATAATTAGGCCTGTTATTCGATTGTCTAAATAATTGATAGCCAATTAGGATGTTGGCGCGTCGCCTTTAAGTATCTTGATTAGTGGCAAACGAGACAATTTTACCGCCTCGCAAGCGGTTTAATTTGGATCGTGGGGATAATTAATCTAGCCTAAATAAACCCGCATGTGTGTTTGTCATCTAGAATTGGGTCTTTCTAATTCCTAATGCTGTGGCTACATTAAATCCTGTGAGCATTCCTGGGGTTGTCTAATCACAAGAGGGTAGTTTATGAGCGTCTCTTGACTACCATAAAATTAAGGAAAGATTGGTGGTTGGGTGCGTCGTTTGACCACTATAACCAATTTATTCGTGAGTATATGAATTGTCCCTTGTATCTGTGATCAGTTGTGTGCTTCGGTGCCAAGATTAATTCCTTGACTAGGTTGTTTTAATTAATTGTTATTTGTGTAGTTTGGTTCCTGCTATCTTAATCAACTTTAAATTTCAGTTTTTATTCCTTTTTAATTAGTTGGTACTACTGCTAAAAATCCCCCCCTTTTTCCTATGTGATTTGCCTACCTGTTCCCTGAGGAGACGACCCTACTTACCACTATACTCATTCAGTTTTGGTAGTAGGTCTAATATAAATTTTATTTTTGGTGGTTTGACACCCACCAAATTTTGGCGCCGTTGCCGGGGAACTGGTGTTTTAAGTGACTTATTGCACAGGCTTTAGTTTTTATTTTTATTTTTTTTTATTTATTTTATGCCTCGATCTTCTCGTACAGGAGAATTAGAATTTGATCCAGAGATTGAGAAGACTGCAAGAAGGTTGACCAAGGAGGCAAAGTTGCGTAAGCAACAAGATTCAACGTCACCTTCAGAATCTAAGCAAGAGTTTGTTTCCAGTGATTCATCAAGTGAATCTGAAAAAGAAGAAGTGCATATTCCCCGAGTAGCAATGGCAGCCCCAAGAACTTTGAGGGAGTTGGCAACTCCTAACGTGAACCAGCAGCCATTATGCATTACATTTCCTAACACGGAAGAGGCATTTGAGCTTAAATCTGGTCTTATTCACTTACTTCCTACTTTTCGTGGTATTGCAGGTGAAGACCCACATAAACACTTGAAGGAATTTCATGTGGTGTGCTCCACAATGAAACCTCAAGGAGTCACTGAGGACCACATCAAGTTGAGAGCCTTCCCTTTCTCTTTGGCGGATAAGGCTAAAGATTGGTTATTTTACCTGCCATCTGGATCCATCACTACGTGGGAAGAATTGAAGAGAAGATTCCTCCAGAAATTTTTCCCTGCCTCTAGAGCCGCCAATATAAGGAAAGAAATATGTGGAGTTAGGCAGGCAAATGGGGAAGTTCTATATGAGTACTGGGAGCGCTTTAAACAACTGTGTGCCAGCTGCCCGCATCATCAAATCCCTGATCAGCTCTTAATACAATATTTCTACGAGGGATTATCACCCATGGATAGGAGCATGTTAGATGCAGCCAGTGGCGGTGCTCTGGTTAACAAGACCACAGACGAAGCAACGTTATTGATCTCCACCATGGTTGAAAATTCCCAACAATTTGGAGTGAGAGCTGAGGGAGCAATAAGAAGGGTCAATGAAGTGAATCACTCTGACTTAGAGGGTAAACTATCTGAGCTTACCTCTCTGGTACGTCAAATGGCAAGGGGGCAATTACAATCTGTGAAGACTTGTGGTATCTGTGCTACTCCGGGACACATGACTGACATGTGTCCAACTCTCCAGGAGGATTCACCTGAACAAGCCAACATAGTGGGAGATTTTTCTGGACCACCTCCACGAAGGAATGATCCTTTTGCACCCACTTACAATCCAGGGTGGCGAAATCATCCTAACTTTAGCTATGCTTCAAAACCCCCTGGCTTTCAACAATATTTCCAGCCACGGCCACCAGTGCAACAACCATCCACTTCCAATTCAAACATGTCTCTTGAAGATATAGTGAAGTCACTGGCCCAAAGCACGAGTCAATTACAGCAAGAGGCTCAAAGATCTCAACAGGAGTCTCACAGATTTCAACAAGAGACTCGTGCTAGCATTAGGAATTTGGAAGTACAGATGTCTCAATTGGCAACTTCCATGAGCAACCTGGAAAATAGCAATAGAGAAAAGTTACCATCTCAAGTAATTCCTAATCCCAAGGAGAATGCCAGTGCAATGCAATTACGGAGTGGCAAGGAGGTACAGTCTCCTAGGCGTGCCCACGCCAAAGAAGAAGAAGTGCCCAGGAAGGGGGAAGAGGAAGATGAGAAACAATCCTCTGAAGTCTCAAAGAAAGTTGACATTCCTCCTTTTCCTGGCAGGTTTACAAGAGCCAAAAAGAAAGAATCTGAGCAAGAGATTTTGGACACCTTCAGGAAAGTGGAGATCAATATTCCTTTATTGGATGCTATTAGGCAATTGCCCAAATATGCTAAATTTTTGAAGGGCTTATGCACTAACCGCAATAAGTGGAGTCTGGATGACAAGGTGAAGGTGGGGGAGAATGTCTCAGCGATGTTTCAAAGGAAGTTGCCCCAGAAATGCAAGGATCCAGGTATGTTTACTATACCATGCATAATTGGCAATCAAAGAATTGAAAAAAGCATGCTTGACTTAGGTGCTTCAATAAATGTCATGCCTCTCTCAATTTTTAAAGTTTTGAATTTAGGACCCCTCAAAGAAACTAGGGTAATCATTCAACTAGCTGACAGGTCGAATGTCTACCCTGAGGGCCTAGTTGAAGATGTTCTAGTAAAGGTCAATGAATTCATTTTTCCTGTGGATTTTTACATTGTTGATATGAATGATGCATACTCTACTGATTCAGCAGTGATTCTTTTGGGTAGACCCTTCATGAGTACAGCAAGGACTAAAATAGATGTACATGAAGGGACTTTATCTGTGGAATTTGATGGAGAGAAGGTCACTTTTAATATTTTTGATGCAATGAAGCATCCTGAGGATACTGAGTCTGTAAATTTTGTTGGCATGACTAACACTATTGTGCAAGAGAATTTTGAACAGAATTTCATGGGGGACAAGTTGGACTTTGTCTTGCAACAAGGCAAGACCAATTTGGAAGTGGACGACATGGAGGAGGAGGAAGTCAAAGAAGTTATCATGTCCTTACATTCACTACATCCGCTTCCAGGCAGGTTTGAAAATTCTTTTCTACCATTACCCACTTCTAATGAAAGGATTCTACCTTCTGTTCAACAGGCACCTAATGTGGAATTGAAGGAACTGCCCCAGCATTTGAAATATGCTTACTTGGGAGATAACAAGACTTTGCCTGCAATCATTGCCAATGATTTAACTGCGTTGCAAGAAGAGAGGCTCTTACGGGTCTTACGGGAATTTAAACCAGCAATTGGATGGACGTTAGCAGACATCAAAGGCATCAATCCATCCATTTGCATGCATCACATCCTTTTGGAGTCGGACGTAAAACCCGTGAGAGAGCATCAACGCAAGCTCAATCCTGCAATGAAGGAGGTGGTGATGAAGGAGATTCTCAAGCTCTTAGAATTAGGAATTATTTTTCCTATTTCTGACAGCCAGTGGGTGAGTCCAGTCCATGTTGTTCCCAAGAAAACTGGAATCACGTTGGTGAAAAATGAAAAGAATGAGTTAGAGCCAATGAGATTGCAAAATGGGTGGAGAATGTGCATTGACTTTAGGAAGTTAAATGCCGCAACTCGGAAAGACCATTTTCCACTCCCATTTATTGATGAAATGCTTGAGAGGTTGGCAGGTAAGTGTTTCTTTTGCTTTTTAGATGGTTACTCTGGATATTATCAAATTATTGTTGCTCAAGAGGACCAACATAAAACTACTTTTACCTGCCCTTTTGGAACTTTTGCATATCGCCGTATGCCTTTTGGTTTGTGTAATGCTCCTGGAACATTTCAAAGATGCATGATGAGTATTTTCTCTGATATGATTGATAATTGCATTGAAATTTTCATGGATGATTTTACAGTATACGGTGATTCTTTTGATCAGTGCCTAGACCATTTAACAAAGATTTTGAAAAGATGCATTGAAACAAACTTGGTTCTTAATTATGAAAAATGTCATTTCATGGTTAAGGAAGGCATAGTTTTGGGCCATGTTGTTTCATCAAGGGGTATTGAGGTAGATAAGGCTAAAATTGATTTGATCACTAGTCTACCTTACCCTACTAATGTCAAGGATATTCGTAGTTTTCTAGGCCATGCAGGTTTTTACAGGCATTTCATAAAAGATTTTTCAAAAATTGCTCAACCATTGTCTCGCCTGCTTCAAAAGGAGGTGCCATTCAACTTTGGAGATGATTGCAAATTGTCCTTTGACACACTCAAGGGTATGTTGACCACGACACCAATCATCCAACCCCCAGACTGGAAGCTATCCTTTGAGCTCATGTGTGACGCCAGTCAGTATGCCGTAGAAGCTGTGCTTGGACAGCGGAGTGGGAAGTGTAGTCACGTGATATACTATGCGTCAAAAACATTGACACCAGCTCAATGCAACTACACCACCACGGAGAAGGAGCTTCTAGCCATTGTTTTCGCTTTTGAGAAATTTAGATCATATCTATTGGGGTCAAAAGTAACGGTTTACTCTGATCATGCAGCTTTGAAGTATCTCTTGTCAAAAAGGGAGTCCAAGCCAAGACTCATTCGTTGGATGCTCTTGCTGCAAGAATTTGACTGGGAGATCAAGGAGCGTACCAAGAATTTGACTGCAAGAATTTGAAGCATATGACAATGCACGTTTGTACAAAGAGCGTACCAAGCAGTTTCATGATCGCCTATTGCGTGCGAAACACTTTTTCCCAGGACAAAAGGTACTCTTGTTCAATTCACGGTTGAAATTCATGCCAGGTAAGTTAAAATCCCGTTGGATTGGACCATATGTGGTAGTCAATGTTTTTCCCAATGGTGTGGTTGAAATCCAGAGTTTAGAAACTAATAAGCATTTTACGATTAATGGTCATCGTTTAAAACCGTTTGTTGATATTTCAGACATTGGCACTGTGGAAGAGGTACACTTGATAGATCCTATCTATGCCTAATTGCTCACTGCGAAGTCGTCTAGCCAAAGTCGTTAAAGAAAGGCGCTTCTTGGGAGGCAACCCAAGGCTTCTCTTTCGTTTTTCGTTGATTTTGGGTTGTTTTATTTTATTGCAAGTGTTCTTTTTGGTGTTGGGCAGGAGACTTGGATTTACAAGGCGTGCCCACGCCTTATAAGTGATGCTCTTGAACACCGTAGAAATGCTTGGGCAGAAGACTCTGCCTCGTAAGGCGTAGGCACGCCTTACAGCAACTCTGGTCCACTCTGGGGACACAGGCTTGGATTGAAGACTTCCGCTTCCATCTGAAGCAACGCTGCACCACACTACCGTCGGAGGCTCCACGGTGCCAGTCCCTGACACCTCCTCTACCATGGTGTTTTGCTGCAGTTTTTATTCATTCAGGGAAGTTTTTTGCTCCCTTCACTTGACTTCAACTTTTCGTTCTTACATTGAGGACAATGTAGACTTTAGGTGTGGGGGGAGTAGTCTAGCTTTTCCTTCTTACTGCTTTTCCTTCTTCCTTAAAAAAAAAAAAAAAACAAAACAAAACCTTTACCTTACCTTTTGGGATTTTTATGGTTAGCCCTGATAAGCCATGGCTAGATTTTCAAATTTAACTATTGTTACGGTTTTAGATGATAATATGTTAAGTATGATATGATAACATTTTAGGATGTTTCTCTGGTAAATATTTGAGATTTTGTGACTCTTGCAATTTCGTTTGGTTAACTTTTCTAGGCATTGTAAATATTTTTCTGACATTTTTGTGTGAACTGGTTCAACTATTAATCTTAGTTCTCCATGTTAAGGAAATGAAGCAGGCTTGCATGGTTTTAATTTTACTTGGGTGTTTATTTGTGAATAACATTCGGCTATACTCCGCTGGTTATCATTGACTAGTAACCGGGGGTCTTCACCTAAAGTGTCGATTTTCGCGTCAAAAAGCAGCGATAACTATGAGTATATGGTCTTTAAGCGGTTAAAGTTGAGTAACCGGGCTCCTTCATTGGAGAGATGTCGGAGTTCGCGTCAAAAGACTTGAATGGCTCAAGACTTAGCACTTCCTTCAAGAAAAAGAAAAAAAAAAGGAAAAAGAAACAAAAAAAAATGAAAATGATGAAAAAGAAAAAAAAAGAAAGGAAAAGTATACGAGCATGAAAGTATGTGAATAATTATATTGCCTGCGGATCCATGAGTCTTTATGTTGAGATTTTGCTTAATAGTTAGACCAGTTATTAAAGAATGTTGGTTGGATATTTTCTATTCTTAGATTAGTTAGTCGGGATTTGAAAGAATCATTGGTTTTAAAAGCTAGTTGGAGAGTTATCTCGTAAAATTTGTCATTAGTACTTGACAGTTATCTAAATCATACATTGGCAATAGTTGCTTTGATTAATAGCCATTGTTTTGAATCCAACTGTTGCAAAAATGTTTGCTCGCTGGGTTGTGTATTTAAAGTTTGAAATGCCTGAGGACAAGCATTGTCTTGGTGTGGGGGAATTTGATAGGAATATAATTATGCACTTTATTTGTGGGTGTTTGGTCTTAATTTTGGCAGTTTAGTATGCAAAGTATTGGATTTCTGTTCATAATTAGTATTTGTGTTAATTACAGGCAATTAGTGTTGAAAGTGACAAAAGGGAGGCAAAATCCAGAAGACTCTTGCTTCTAAGGCGTGCCCACGCTAGACAATGCAGAGTTGCATGAAAAAGCCGGATTGCGGGTCCTATTCCTGGGGCCACCGCCTTTCCTTGGAGCCATACTTTAAAACTTACGTGGGATTAGGAAATAGAATGGGAAGAGGACTTTTTGGCAACACTTCAATAAGGGAAATAAGAAGAAGAACTTGGGAATTCTTTTCCAACAAAAATCCCACTTGGGAAAGCACGTGGGTGGCGGCGCAAGAATAAAAGAAGAAAACAGCAACAGACTAGGGATCATCTTCGTCTTGGACTTTTCTTCTCTCGGCTTTTGCTTTATCATTGTTAGTCGCTTAGCGGCCGCATTGTTTTTCACTTCGTCTTGGGTTCAGCAAAAACTTCATGAAAACTATGAATTGCTTCGTCGTTATGTGGCAAGGCTGAATCTTTTATCTAGTTGAGGAATAAATCAAGGATTGGAGCACCATAACTGTGAGATCGTTTTAATTGTTTTATTTTTGATTTATATGTTCATGGGTATTTGATTATTCTCTATTTTTCCCTGAGTTATTACTGTTTAGATTTATTGGATAATTAGGCCTGTTATTCGATTGTCTAAATAATTGATAGCCAATTAGGATGTTGGCGCGTCGCCTTTAAGTATCTTGATTAGTGGCAAACGAGACAATTTCACCGCCTCGCAAGCGGTTTAATTTGGATCGTGGGGATAATTAATCTAGCCTAAATAAACCCGCATGTGTGTTTGTCATCTAGAATTGGGTCTTTCTAATTCCTAATGTTGTGGCTACATTAAATCCTGTGAGCATTCCTGGGGTTGTCTAATCACAAGAGGGTAGTTTATGAGCGTCTCTTGACTACCATAAAATTAAGGAAAGATTGGTGGTTGGGTGCGTCGCTTGACCACTATAACCAGTTTATTCGTGAGTATATGAATTGTCCTTTGTATCTGTGATCAGTTGTGTGCTTCGGTGCCAAGATTAATTCCTTGACTAGGTTGTTTTAATTAATTGTTATTTGTGTAGTTTGGTTCCTGCTATCTTAATCAACTTTAAATTTCAGTTTTTATTCCTTTTTAATTAGTTGGTACTACTGCTAAAAATCCCCCCCTTTTTCCTATGTGATTTGCCTACCTGTTCCCTGAGGAGACGACCCTACTTACCACTATACTCATTCAGTTTTGGTAGTAGGTCTAATATAAATTTTATTTTTGGTGGTTTGACACCCACCAAATTTTGGCGCCGTTGCCGGGGAACTGGTGTTTTAAGTGACTTATTGCACAGGCTTTAGTTTTTATTTTTATTTTTTTTTATTTATTTTATGCCTCGATCTTCTCGTACAGGAGAATTAGAATTTGATCCAGAGATTGAGAAGACTGCAAGAAGGTTGACCAAGGAGGCAAAGTTGCGTAAGCAACAAGATTCAACGTCACCTTCAGAATCTAAGCAAGAGTTTGTTTCCAGTGATTCATCAAGTGAATCTGAAAAAGAAGAAGTGCATATTCCCCGAGTAGCAATGGCAGCCCCAAGAACTTTGAGGGAGTTGGCAACTCCTAACGTGAACCAGCAGCCATTATGCATTACATTTCCTAACACGGAAGAGGCATTTGAGCTTAAATCTGGTCTTATTCACTTACTTCCTACTTTTCGTGGTATTGCAGGTGAAGACCCACATAAACACTTGAAGGAATTTCATGTGGTGTGCTCCACAATGAAACCTCAAGGAGTCACTGAGGACCACATCAAGTTGAGAGCCTTCCCTTTCTCTTTGGCGGATAAGGCTAAAGATTGGTTATTTTACCTGCCGTCTGGATCCATCACTACGTGGGAAGAATTGAAGAGAAGATTCCGCGAGAAATTTTTCCCTGCCTCTAGAGCCGCCAATATAAGGAAAGAAATATGTGGAGTTAGGCAGGCAAATGGGGAAGTTCTATATGAGTACTGGGAGCGCTTTAAACAACTGTGTGCCAGCTGCCCGCATCATCAAATCCCTGATCAGCTCTTAATACAATATTTCTACGAGGGATTATCACCCATGGATAGGAGCATGTTAGATGCAGCCAGTGGCGGTGCTCTGGTTAACAAGACCACAGACGAAGCCACGTTATTGATCTCCACCATGGCTGAAAATTCCCAACAATTTGGAGTGAGAGCTGAGGGAGCAATAAGAAGGGTCAATGAAGTGAATCACTCTGACTTAGAGGGTAAACTATCTGAGCTTACCTCTCTGGTACGTCAAATGGCAAGGGGGCAATTACAATCTGTGAAGACTTGTGGTATCTGTGCTACTCCGGGACACATGACTGACATGTGTCCAACTCTCCAGGAGGATTCACCTGAACAAGCCAACATAGTGGGAGATTTTTCTGGACCACCTCCACGAAGGAATGATCCTTTTGCACCCACTTACAATCCAGGGTGGCGAAATCATCCTAACTTTAGCTATGCTTCAAAACCCCCTGGCTTTCAACAATATTTCCAGCCACGGCCACCAGTGCAACAACCATCCACTTCCAATTCAAACATGTCTCTTGAAGATATAGTGAAGTCACTGGCCCAAAGCACGAGTCAATTACAGCAAGAGGCTCAAAGATCTCAACAGGAGTCTCACAGATTTCAACAAGAGACTCGTGCTAGCATTAGGAATTTGGAAGTACAGATGTCTCAATTGGCAACTTCCATGAGCAACCTGGAAAATAGCAATAGAGGAAAGTTACCATCTCAAGTAATTCCTAATCCCAAGGAGAATGCCAGTGCAATGCAATTACGGAGTGGCAAGGAGGTACAGTCTCCTAGGCGTGCCCACGCCAAAGAAGAAGAAGTGCCCAGGAAGGGGGAAGAGGAAGATGAGAAACAATCCTCTGAAGTCTCAAAGAAAGTTGACATTCCTCCTTTTCCTGGCAGGTTTACAAGAGCCAAAAAGAAAGAATCTGAGCAAGAGATTTTGGACACCTTCAGGAAAGTGGAGATCAATATTCCTTTATTGGATGCTATTAGGCAATTGCCCAAATATGCTAAATTTTTGAAGGGCTTATGCACTAACCGCAATAAGTGGAGTCTGGATGACAAGGTGAAGGTGGGGGAGAATGTCTCAGCGATGTTTCAAAGGAAGTTGCCCCAGAAATGCAAGGATCCAGGTATGTTTACTATACCATGCATAATTGGCAATCAAAGAATTGAAAAAGCATGCTTGACTTAGGTGCTTCAATAAATGTCATGCCTCTCTCAATTTTTAAAGTTTTGAATTTAGGACCCCTCAAAGAAACTAGGGTAATCATTCAACTAGCTGACAGGTCGAATGTCTACCCTGAGGGCCTAGTTGAAGATGTTCTAGTAAAGGTCAATGAATTCATTTTTCCTGTGGATTTTTACATTGTTGATATGAATGATGCATACTCTACTGATTCAGCAGTGATTCTTTTGGGTAGACCCTTCATGAGTACAGCAAGGACTAAAATAGATGTACATGAAGGGACTTTATCTGTGGAATTTGATGGAGAGAAGGTCACTTTTAATATTTTTGATGCAATGAAGCATCCTGAGGATACTGAGTCTGTAAATTTTGTTGGCATGACTAACACTATTGTGCAAGAGAATTTTGAACAGAATTTCATGGGGGACAAGTTGGACTTTGTCTTGCAACAAGGCAAGACCAATTTGGAAGTGGACGACATGGAGGAGGAGGAAGTCAAAGAAGTTATCATGTCCTTACATTCACTACATCCGCTTCCAGGCACGTTTGAAAATTCTTTTCTACCATTACCCACTTCTAATGAAAGGATTCTACCTTCTGTTCAACAGGCACCTAATGTGGAATTGAAGGAACTGCCCCAGCATTTGAAATATGCTTACTTGGGAGATAACAAGACTTTGCCTGCAATCATTGCCAATGATTTAACTGCGTTGCAAGAAGAGAGGCTCTTACGGGTCTTACGGGAATTTAAACCAGCAATTGGATGGACGTTAGCAGACATCAAAGGCATCAATCCATCCATTTGCATGCATCACATCCTTTTGGAGTCGGACGCAAAACCCGTGAGAGAGCATCAACGCAAGCTCAATCCCGCAATGAAGGAGGTGGTGATGAAAGAGATTCTCAAGCTCTTAGAATTAGGAATTATTTTTCCTATCTCTGACAGCCAGTGGGTAAGTCCAGTCCATGTTGT
>NW_020864295.1:0-37980 GCF_003713205.1 Coffea eugenioides
ATAAAAATAGAACAAATAAAAACGAATAGTAAATAAATAAATAAATAATAAAACACCAAAATTTTGGTGTCTACAGTTTGCCCCTCTTTGTCTGAGTTTTGAAAAAACTTGAGACAAAGAAGTAGACACCAAATACTTACCTGTGTTATTCGGCTGCGAATTACTCAAACGATGGGGACTGACCCCTGACAGGAAATTTAAACGGGACTGACCCGAACAGAATTTAAATGGGATAGACCCACGGGATAGACCCGGACAGAAATGTAAATGGGATAGACCCACGGGATAGACCCGGACTGAAATGTAAATGGGATAGACCCACGGGGATAGACCCGGACTGAAATTTAAAATTGGGATAGACCACGGGATAGATACGCGGACAAAAATGTAATGCCGGATAGACCAACGGGGATAGACCCGGACTGAACTTTTCCAAAAATGGGATAGACCCACGGGATAGACCCCGGACAGAAATTAAAAATTGGGATAGACCCGAGATAGACCGGACAGAACCACTTTAAATTTTCAGGAATAGACCCACGGATAGACCCGGACAGAAAAGTAATGGGATAGACTCGCACGGGATAGACCGGACAGAAAATGTAAATGGATAGACCCAGACAGAATGTAAATGGGATAGACCCACGGGATAGACCCGGACAATGTAAATCGGGATAGACCACGGGATAGACCCGACAGAAATATTAGAAACGGGGTAGACTCGAACAGGAATTTAAATGGGATTGTATGAAGAAAACTGCATAAGACTTTATTTGAAAATGTATCCACAGATTTGCCCCAGTAATGAATTGGTCAGTGGGATTAAACCCGAACCTGCCATGATTGGCGGTCAGCGGGATAAAACCCGGTCCTGCCGAGGTTGGCGGTCAGCGGGATAAAACCCGGTCCTGCCGAAATAGCGGTCAGCGGGATAAAACCCGGTCCTGCCGAATTGGCGTCAGCGGGATAAAACCGGTCCTGCCGAGGTTGGGGTCAGCGGGATTATAAACCCGGTCCTGCCAAATAAGCGGTCAGCGGGATAAAACCCGGTCCTGCCCAGATTGGCGGTCAGCGGGATAAAACCCGGTCCTGCCGAAATAAGCGGTCAGCGGGATAAAACCCGGTCCTGCCCAGATTGGCGGGATGAAACCCGGTCCCAACGTGATAAAAGCGGTCAAGAAATTGAATTTGATTTTCCAAGAAACAAGAAATGCACTTGATAGACACACCCCTCCCAAATGCAATGCAAGCGCGAGATAATCAAGTAAACAACATCCAATCAACCAATCACACATACGTGAGTGAGGGAATAGTTAGATATGCGCGCGAGGCAAAAGGCCCTAAAATAGAAAATGCAACCCTAATATCCAAATGCAATGCATAAAAAGGGTAGAAAAAGGAAACGAATGGCTAAGTCAAATGCTTGGACCCACTTAGGAAGTCCCCAGTGGAGTCGCCAACTGTCGCGCCCCACTTTTTGATCGTGTGAATGTGTGATGTGTGGTGTGTAATGTGTGAACGTGTGCAAAATGAAAAGTAAAAGGCCATGGGACTTAGAATGCGACGATTTGGCCAAGTGAAGTTCAAAAGGGTTTTTTGTATCAAAAATGGAGTCGCCACTTGGTATAGAGTTAGGGTGTACCAAGTCACCCAAAAAGTGTTTTTGTTTTTGAATAAAAAGTAAATAAACCCTTTTTGAGAACTTTTGGGTCTGCGTAACCAAAAGAGGGATCGGGGGTCACATTTGACGAAGGG
The DNA here is from genome assembly GCF_003713205.1 of Coffea eugenioides. Classification (NCBI taxonomy): domain Eukaryota; kingdom Viridiplantae; phylum Streptophyta; class Magnoliopsida; order Gentianales; family Rubiaceae; genus Coffea; species Coffea eugenioides. The sequence continues at coordinate 1,756 of NW_020864295.1, forward strand.
GAAGGCAAGGATAAAAATCCAAGGCACCCCTTCGACCTAGCCAAGGCTAGTTGCGTGACTTAAGCCAATTTTCCTAATTTTTCTACCCAATGTATGTTCGCACGTTGGATATGACTATATGAATGCAAAACGGAAAGGAAAATGCAATCCTAAATTCTACGATGTCTCTCGTGAGGCTTTTGGTCCCAAACCACATGAATTGTGGCGGCCAACAAAGGAAAACCCCCATAGAGGTCGATTAATGCAAATGAGACTCAAATGTGCAAGTGTGGAAGTGTATGAAAGAAATTAAAAATCCAAGTGTTTGTGTGCAAGTGTATGAAAAGGTGCACGTGTGCAATTGTATGAAAATTCCAAGTGTTTGTGTGCAAGTGTATGAAATATAGTGATAAGTGCATATAGGTGTAATTAAATGCAATTTTGTGAAGTAGAAATCAAAATGAACAATAAGGAAAGGAAAATGTGAATTGAAAAGAATGAGTGAGTGATAAATGAGAATGAATGAACCTAAGGGAATGCATCAGGTCGGGTATGGGAATGACTCCTAACTTGTCGACTCCGATTTTCCCTTTGATTAGAAGGCAAAACTAGCGTGCTAAGGCTATCGAGTAGCCACACTCGCTCGTTTCCCTTATCAGAAGGGGACACTCAAGCAAAATGAACCCTATAGCTAGTATGGGATGCAAAACCTAAAATGAGGGGAAAGGGGTTCGAGGATCATGCCAAATGATAAATCTAAAGGAAATGCGTGATATGTGGTGAACAAGCAAATAATGCATTAATGAAAAACAAAGGGAAAATCCTATTGGGTCTAGCGTTGAACTAGCCCTTTCTATGAATTCCTAATGAAATAATGAGCCACAACTAGCGTTGGACTAGTGTGGTGACGTACATTCATCCATTCCATTCATTCATGGTTATGAAAGCAAGTAGACATGCCAAAACGCTCGTAAACACGTAGCACGTAGCACTTAGCATGCTCGACTAGATGCAAGAGCCTACTAAAGCAATTTAACATGTAATAACAAAAGCAAGCAACCAAGGGGAAGGGAAAATGGACCAGATGCTCTCCGAGCCCTATCTATTACAAGCCAAGAGGTGTACACATACCCCATGAAAGCATAAAGGGGAAGGGAAAATGGACCAGATGCTCTCCGAGCCCTATCTATTACAAGCCAAGAGGTGTACACATACCCCATAAAAACTTAAATAAAAGTAAAAGTAAGTAAACGCATGCAAGGAGGTAAGGAAAGCGAAGTAGACAGGCATATTCACATAACACGTAGGAGCACGTAGGGTCAAATGAAATGCAAATAAAAGGGTAGAGTGTACCTCCCTTGAAATTGGGCCCCAATGAAGCGAAATCACTTATTTATCCTCCAAAATAATAGAAATGGTCAAGGTACCAATTTATTTGGGAAAATTAAAGAAAATGTGCAAAACAAAGCTCACTTGATCATGAAGCCCCTAAAGTCAGGACTTAAGCGCAATTGAAACAAAGCATGGTAGTTAATTGAAGCAAACAAGCAATAAAGTTGCACAAATTAAAATTATCAAGGACCAATTTGATGAAATTCTTTAATTGATTGGGTCCTAGTGGAACAAGGGGAGACTCGGGGGGCCAAAGTGCAATTTTTAGAAATTATTTCATGCATAAGCATGCAATCACGTAGCTTTCTTCTTTAGACAATGCTTCTGCAATTCTCTTCGCTAGTCTCTGCAATCTGCTATGCCTTATTACCAAAACGTTACCAACAAAACAGCCACACTTTTGAGTCAAATGATCATAGTCATCCCCCCATTCATCAACCAAACCACATGACACACTTTCATTGCCTGATTAAATCAGAAAAATCTGACTTGGTGGTTGCTAGTTAACACAAAGGGCGGCAAGAATTATAACAGCAAAACAAGAGTGCAGCAACAACTCTGCTCACTTCTCCATGATTTTGCAACTTCATTAGCTATTCAGGGAGCTTACATTAGATTCAAAAACCATCATAAAACATTAGCCTAGGCATGCAAATCAAGGAGAAATGGGAAAACTGGCAAGTTTAACATCAATCCTATGTTTCTTGCTGCAATTTTAACAGGTATGATTAACTACACTCCAACAAGACTTGATAAACACCAAAATGCATGATTCATGTCCTCTTAATGTCAAAGCTAATGATTTCTCTAGATGCAGCTTTAAAACAGATATTATCCACGGCATTATAATCAGGCAATGAACAAAATCAAACAGGTCAAGCCAACTGCAACTTAACAACCCAAAAAGAGGAAAATCTATTGCAATAAGAACCGAAAGTTTAAAACTTGCTACAGCCAATTCTAAAACTAAACTTAGAACTCTAACAACCATGTGTCTTGCCTAAACATGAAGGTTCTAAGGACAAAGGTCAGATGCCATAATCACCAAAAAAAAAAATATCAAAGCCAACCGCAATCATTAAATACACGAACCAGTGACCATTACAACGAAGTAAAACATGAATGAACATACGAGAACAGAGGGAAAAGAAAAACAACTGTAATGAATTTGTGTTTCTAATGAAACCAGTGATGGTATCATCGAAAACCAGAGAAAGCTTCCCCCTCCATCATTAAACATCTCAGGTAAGCAAGAGAAAAAGAAAAAGGAAACATCTTTACCAGCAGAAATGCAAACAAAGCTGTGATTTTTACCTTGATTCTGGTGGTGGAGGCGGCTCCAGTCCTTGGGCAGGCCGTTGGCCACTTGTTGGCTACGCGGGAGAAGAAGGACGGTAGTTGTTGGTGGTTGCGATGGAGGTTGCGAGCGATGTAGTGACGGTGGACAGCAAGCAGCGGCAGAGGCGGACTGTGGTGGCTTGAACGGACCTTTCTTGCGTTTTCCTCCGCAGCCTTGCACCGTGGTTCCCTCAAAATCCAGCCGCCCTTTGCCTCTTCTTGCTCTTGACTCACGGTGGAGCTCACGGGTAACGATGGTGGAGTGAAAATGGTGAAAGCTTCGCGAGGAGCATCAGCTCCAGTTGCTGCCTTGTTGCTGGAAGAACGGCACCCGATGCCTCTCTTCTCTCTTTAATTCTCTATCTCACCCTCTCGCTCTCTCTTTTTCTTGCTCAGCCCATCACCTGGTCACCCTTCTTCCTCTCGAAACTTGTCTGCCAAAACCTCGCCACTCTCTCTCCTTTTCTTCCAGCCGTCCCTCTTCTCTCAAGTCACGGACTTTGCTCAGATTTTTTTTCCTCGTTTGCGGCTGTCCCCCCCCCTAACCGAGCTCTCTCCTTCTTTTTCTTTTGCGGCTGCTGCTTTTTTCATTTATATGGGAGCCACAACCCTAAAACAATCTATACTCTCCCACATTTGCAGCTAAGGGGCTGCTAAGAGCCCCTCCTTGCAAGCTGCAAAAATGCAGCTTGCAAGTCGCGTGTTCCTTAATATTTTTTTTTTTTTTTTTTTTCAATTAATAGATGAACACTGGTTAAAAAATAAAGTAAAAAACAATAATAATAACAAAATTACACAAACCAGGTAATAATAATAATAACAAAACAAAAATAATTTTAAACAAAAAACTAAACAAAAATGGCCATTTTTTAATTTTTCAATTTTTCATTTTTCATCATTTCCTTTTTCTCAAAATAACTTAATAAAAATAACTAAAGTGCCCAAAGATTGAATTTAAAGAAATAAACATATTCTTGTGAACAAATTTTCTTTTTTTCTTTTTTTCTTTTTTTTTCATGAACCTAAAACAACTAAAACATATTTTTTGAACGCTTTTCTTTTTCCTTTGAGCAATTCTACGATAAAATGGCTAAAATATTTAAACTAAAAGTAAATTAAACCAAATGTGACAAATAAAAATAAAAACGAATAGTAAATAAATAAATAAATAATAAAACACCAAAAATTTGGTGTCTACAGTTTGCCCCTCTTTGTCTGAGTTTTGGAAAAACTTGAGACAAAGAAGTAGACACCAAATACTTACCTGTGTCATTCAGCCGCAATGGACGCTTCTGAAATGAGGACTGACCTCTTTAACAATTTTTTGAGAAATGGTATTGACCTAAACAGGAATTTAAATGGGACTGACCCGAACAGAAATTTAAAATTGGGATAGACCCACGGGATAGACCCGGTCAGAAATTTAAAAATTAGATGAATTGAAGTGAGATGGAGCGTTGGTGGGATGGAAACACGCACATTAGTGAGATAGGCTCGATGCTAACGGCGGTAGGATGAAAACGCGCACGTTAGTGAGATAGACTCGATGCTAACGGCGGTAGAATGAAACACGCACGTTAGTGAGATAGACTCAATGCTAACGGCGGTAGGATGAAAACACACACATTAGTGAGATAGACTCGATGCTAACGGCGGTTGAAGTAAAACACGCACGTTAGTGAGATAAACTCGATGCTAACGGCGGTTGAAGTAAAACACGCACATTAGTGAGATAGACTCGATGCTAACGGCGGTAGAATGAAAACACGCACGTTAGTGAGATAGACTCGATGCTAACGGCGGTTGAAGTAAACACGCACATTAGTGAGATAGACTCGATGCTAACGGCGGTTGAAATGAAAACACGCACGTTAGTGAGATTAAAACTCGACTGCTAACGGCGGTAAAGATGAACCACACGTTAGTGAGAGAATGACTTCGATGCTAACTGGCGTTGAAGTAAACACGCACATTAGTGAGATATAAACATCGATGCTAACGGCGGTAGAATGAAAACACGCACGTTAGTGAGATAGACTCGATGCTAACGGCGGTTGAAGTAAAACACGCACATTAGTGAGATAAACTCGATGCTAACGGCGGTAGAATGAAAACACGCACGTTAGTGAGATAGACTCGATGCTAACGGCGGTTGAAGTAAAACACGCACGTTAGTGAGATAGACTCGATGCTAACGGCGGTAGAATGAAAACACGCACGTTAGTGAGATAGACTCGATGCTAACGGCGGTTGAATTAAAACCAATCCCAACATGACTTTTGTGAAGTTGGCGGCACAAAATCCAGGCCCAACGTGATCTTTGTGAAGTTGGCGGCACAAAATCCAGGCCCAACGTGATCTGGTGAATGGTCAGCAGGATAAGACCCAATCCTGCCATCCAATTGGTCAAGAAATTGGATTTGATCTGTCAAGATATAAGAAATTAAATTTTGATTTTCCAAGAAACAAAAATTTGAACTTGATTTTCGATTTTTGACTTTTGAATTTTTCTGATTTTTCGAGAGAATTTTTTTCAAAAATAATTTGCCCCAGTGTAGGGCCCTTTTCCCTTCTTTCTTTCCTTTCTTCGGCATCGGCCTTCCACATCGCCAGATGCTTTTCGTCGACTTCAACTGTGAATACCTGCACAGGGGGCTTACATGCACTCAAATTTTCAAGAAAAAGGCAGCGTGATTGATTTGAAAGTCTTGCTTGAGTCTTTGACGAAATCCTCAAATGGACTATAAAAAATTTGCCCCAGTGTGGGCTTATTTTGTGAAATCTTGCGAATAAAAATTTTTTGCCCCAGTATGGGCCCATTTGATTGTAAACAATTGGTTTGGATGACTTTCCATTTATGCGAACACTATAAGAAAGAAAATTTCATGATGAATTTCTCAAAATAATGCCAAATTACAAAGGATTTCTTCCTTACCTTAGCATCGAAGCTTTGGGTAATGGCGTTATTTCTGATTTGGAAATGGGAGGTCAAGATTTGTCTTATTCATGTGCTCAGATGGTATGTAACCCCTTCAATACCATATCTTAGTGAAAGCAAAGAGTTTGTCACCCTTATTTCTTAAGAAAACTTAGTCAACGTATAAGCTTCATGGGCTTGCAAAATTTTTGGGTAGAAATGATAGCTAAACATGTGAAATCTGGTTATACCCTTATGATGGATTTTTATGAGCATAATCCTCACTTTGGATTGTCACGAAGGAATAAGTCAACGATGGACTTTATTAGCTTGTAATTTGGCTTGAAAACGATAGCTAAAGAAATAATTTTCAAAGGACATTGCACCGAAGATCGCATTTTTCAACACTGCCCTCATCTGGACTCCAGATTCTTGGACTTTGTTTAACTTTTTATCATCACCCAACAGGGTCTTTCAGCATCAAATCTTTTTGCACCTTTCTTTTGCATTCATTTCGCTCATTTTTCTTTTCTTTTTCCCCCTTCGCGGGGTTTCACATGAAGAACAGTGTCAACCTCACACCTAATCAATTCAGAATACAGCAAAAACTTCCGGCATCAGAAATTTGCTTGACAGGGCTATTGCAAAGAATAGAAATCAGGGCTTTCGGCTTTGTAATGGGGTCAGGCGGGGTGCTTAGAAAAGTTAAGGCTTGAAGGCAGATTTCAAAAGTGGTTTGAAGAATCTGAGATCGCACTGTTGCGTCAACCCTATTTTAAATCAGAATTTGCCCCAGTTCATGCTCAACTGAGGCTTTTCACTTTCATTTTCTTTCTTCTTTTGACTTTTCGGCTTTTTGCCATTCTTTGAAATTTGCCCCAGTTTATTTTTGAACTGAGGTTTTTTCTTTTGCTTTTGATTTTGTTGCTTTTCACTTTTTCACTTCTTGAAATTTTCCTCTTCAACTCAAATTTGCCCCAGTGTGGGGTTTGCGATTCTCAGGGGTTGCCAAACGAAATAATTTATTCTGATGGCTCAAAAGGGATAACTAGGGATAGAATGTTCGATTGGAAAAGAAGATGGCCCGACTTGTATTCTGTTCCTTACAATAACTCTGAAAGGAAACTTTCGTTAATGCGAAATTTTTGGCATGTATCTGAATTAACTAACTGAGGAAGACCCTTGTTCATCCATATTTGTGAAGCATAGGTGATCCACGCGGACAAATCTCTTCCTTTTCTCTTTTCCAAAAATTGAAACTCAGATAGATTCAAATTTCTCCAATTTGTGATTCACTCTTTCCTCTTTTTTTTTGGCATTTTTGCTTTTCCCCTTTTCTTTTTCTTCAAAATTTCCCAATCTCCTTCCCTAATGTGGGGTGCGATCATATGTGCACTCAAAAAGAACCACCAATTTTTGCTCAAATGGGGATGCAAGGGATAAACAGTGTTTAGGATTGTAGAAGCGATGGCCAAAGCATCATTCTTACACCTCATGACTACCAAAGTAATCGAAATGGTTATTAAAAATCCATTCCCCTTTTAGATATTTGAAAATTTTCCAATGAAGGGTAGTGATCATTAAGACCCTTATTTGAAACGAAATTATTCTTTTAGAGGCTCAAATGGGAGAGCAAATGATAAAAATCTGTATAGGTAATGAAACGAATGCTTGAAGTATCATTCCAAATTTCCCAAACAAATAAGAACAATGCACATTTTTGCTTTCACTTAGATGTGATTGAACCAGATTGGACATCTTGAACATTTTCAAGCAAAAGTTGCCCCAATTTACAATTTATCAATCAATGTGACTGATTTTATTTTAGAATTAAGTGAAGGAGAAAGGTATCTCATAGGGCCTTTTGAGTGACCGTTCATTCTCTTTCTGAGCACTCTTATTGTACAGGTTGGAACACCAATCGAGTGTAAGGATTTTAGGAAGCATACACTTGTGAAATTCAGGCTATAGGTTGAAAAATCTCAAATTGGGTCTTATTTCTCAAAATTCATCATGAAATTTTCAATGAGTAAGAATAAAGAATGAAATGTACATAAATATACACAAAACAAAAATTATCCAAAAAATTTTATTGTTGAAAAAGTTTGAAACAAAATTTCTTAATCAATCATGATACAAACGAGAAGAGAGAAACTCGTAAAGAGCTCAACACATACACTTTTTGTCTCCTTTTCTTTTGGAACAAAATGTATTAATAAATCAAATAATAGAATTTCCTCTTTGGAAATAATTACAAAATCTCTCATAGAGCTTCCAGTGTAATCTTCAAGCTTTATTGGATCAAAATTATCAGATATAGAAGAATATTCTCGCCTTATTGAAACATTTTTATAAATGCAGGGGGAGGGGAAAACAAAAAGAAAAATACCCAGAGTCAGTAAGTAAGAATATAAAATCGGTATGCATGTCCTATGGGGGAACCCTTTTATGCCAAGGGTAGGCCTAGCATGAAAATGCAATCCTCTAGGATAGGCACTATACCATACCTGACGGATCTGATCAACTCATTGAGTGAAAAATAATTTTGAAAAATTTGGTCAATTGGAGTGACGAGAGACACTTTGTCAAAATGAGGTCAACGTCCGAATGGATTGATCACTTTGCAAAAACGCACGGGTTTGACCTTGACGAACTTCCTATCGAAGAGATTGGAACTTTTCCCAGTGAAGCACGGGTCAAAACTCCAACTAATCAAATGGCTGGATGCAATGGATGCTTTTCTCAAAATCGACTAGGTTTTCCATTTTGAAATTCGACATTGACATCCTAATTGACAATTTATTAAAAATCGACCGGATTACCCTAAATAGGTCAAATGAATTGAATGCAATTTAATTTATCCAAAATTAATCAGATCACCCTAAAAAGGGTAAATTGATCAAATAGATTGAACGAAACTTGATTTATTCAAAATCGGCCTGATTGCCCTAAAAATGGGTAAATTGGCCAAATGAATGAAATTGAATTAGTGATTTATTCAAAAATCGGCCGAATGACCCTAAAAAGGGTAAATCGGTCAAATGAATTGTCGATTTATTCAAAATCGACCAGGTGACCCTAAAAAGGGTAAATTGGTCAAATGAATTAACGATCTATTCAAAATCGACCAGGTGACCCTAAAAAGGGTAAATTTGTCAAATGAATTGATGATTTATTCAAAAATCGACCAGGTGACCCTAAAAAGGGTAAATTGGTCAAATGAAATGACGATTTATTGAATGAATTGGCAAAATGGATTGGTTGAATTGTCCGGCCATTGGTTATTCCAAAATTATTGAGGTGCATTGGTCTATGACCTTCTAAAAATCAAATTTTGGCCTCAATTCATTTATCGTCTCAACAGGAGGAATCATTTGTGAATTTCTTCAAATTAATGTCCTTCACGCAAGGGATTTTTACCAATTTTTGCTAAAATGGCCAAAAAGTGATTATTAGATGCTCATATTCCAAAGATCACTCTATGAAAATGATCGGATCCTACCTTACCTTGTGCACTTCCCCTTTGGATGGTACAAAAATGTAAACGTGCAAGTCTCACTGGATTAAGTATCCGAGACACAAGGTGGTTTATTCCTAAACACGGGATTCCCTATGTGGCATTCCCTTTCTATGGTTTATGCATGATGCCATTTATTAAAGCGATGTAAATATGTGACAAATATGACCTAAGGGACATAAATAATGCATCGGGGGGAAAAAGGTCTAAAATGAAATGTATTTATTGGAAAGTAAGTGCAAAGACTGAAATTTAGACATGTGAGCTATCTAGTGGGTGAGTCACTAAAAGAGTGCCCAAGAGGCCTCTTATTGCTAAGGCACATGAATGCAAGCCAAGAAAACAAAAGAAATGGTTAGTGCAGTTGATAATACACATAACATATTGGGAGCAATTAAGAAAAAGAAATACAATAAAGCAAGTAAGAGGGGTGGAACCCCTTCCCTCGTGCCTAATGTGCTTAAAATAGGGTGAGGCTGACTCTAACCTAGGAAAATTCTAACATGGATGCATGAGGCTGGGGTTCACTAATGCATCTAGACTCGATAAGGTTTCGGCTCCCAAGCCTTCAGACCTAAAGGCGAAGGGTCATCACTCCCAGGGCCTTTGATCGGTGGCTCGAGTGATCCCTTAGGTAGCGCTATGGGCGCAGAGCACACCAGCCACCTACCCAAGGCAATCGATCCTAATCCTACAAGGTGGTGTGGGAAACGCCCACGAAAAATAAAATAAAATGGGATAAAAGCAAGTAAACGTGCACGTATGAAGTGTTCCCCTATTTTGAGGGAAGGGGTTGAGAACCACGCGAGGCTCTAGAGGTGACACACCCCTCCCAAATGCAATGCAAGCGCGAGATAATCAAGTAAACAACATCCAATCAACCAATCACACATACGTGAGTGAGGGAATAGTTAGATATGCGCGCGAGGCAAAAGGCCCTAAAATAGAAAATGCAACCCTAATATCCAAATGCAATGCATAAAAAGGGTAGAAAAAGGAAACGAATGGCTAAGTCAAATGCTTGGACCCACTTAGGAAGTCCCCAGTGGAGTCGCCAACTGTCGCGCCCCACTTTTTGATCGTGTGAATGTGTGATGTGTGGTGTGTAATGTGTGAACGTGTGCAAAATGAAAAGTAAAAGGCCATGGGACTTAGAATGCGACGATTTGGCCAAGTGAAGTTCAAAAGGGTTTTTTGTATCAAAAATGGAGTCGCCACTTGGTATAGAGTTAGGGTGTACCAAGTCACCCAAAAAGTGTTTTTGTTTTTGAATAAAAAGTAAATAAACCCTTTTTGAGAACTTTTGGGTCTGCGTAACCAAAAGAGGGATCGGGGGTCACATTTGACGAAGGGGAAGGCAAGGATAAAAATCCAAGGCACCCCTTCGACCTAGCCAAGGCTAGTTGCGTGACTTAAGCCAATTTTCCTAATTTTTCTACCCAATGTATGTTCGCACGTTGGATATGACTATATGAATGCAAAACGGAAAGGAAAATGCAATCCTAAATTCTACGATGTCTCTCGTGAGGCTTTTGGTCCCAAACCACATGAATTGTGGCGGCCAACAAAGGAAAACCCCCACAGAGGTCGATTAATGCAAATGAGACTCAAATGTGCAAGTGTGGAAGTGTATGAAAGAAATTAAAAATCCAAGTGTTTGTGTGCAAGTGTATGAAAAGGTGCACGTGTGCAATACGAAAATTCCAAGTGTTTGTGTGCAAGTGTATGAAATATAGTGATAAGTGCATATAGGTGTAATTAAATGCAATTTTGTGAAGTAGAAATCAAAATGAACAATAAGGAAAGGAAAATGTGAATTGAAAAGAATGAGTGAGTGATAAATGAGAATGAATGAACCTAAGGGAATGCATCAGGTCGGGTATGGGAATGACTCCTAACTTGTCGACTCCGATTTTCCCTTTGATTAGAAGGCAAAACTAGCGTGCTAAGGCTATCGAGTAGCCACACTCGCTCGTTTCCCTTATCAGAAGGGGACACTCAAGCAAAATGAACCCTATAGCTAGTATGGGATGCAAAACCTAAAATGAGGGGAAAGGGGTTCGAGGATCATGCCAAATGATAAATCTAAAGGAAATGCGTGATATGTGGTGAACAAGCAAATAATGCATTAATGAAAAACAAAGGGAAAATCCTATTGGGTCTAGCGTTGAACTAGCCCTTTCTATGAATTCCTAATGAAATAATGAGCCACAACTAGCGTTGGACTAGTGTGGTGACGTACATTCATCCATTCCATTCATTCATGGTTATGAAAGCAAGTAGACATGCCAAAACGCTCGTAAACACGTAGCACGTAGCACTTAGCATGCTCGACTAGATGCAAGAGCCTACTAAAGCAATTTAACATGTAATAACAAAAGCAAGCAACCAAGGGGAAGGGGAAATGGACCAGATGCTCTCCGAGCCCTATCTATTACAAGCCAAGAGGTGTACACATACCCCATGAAAGCATAAAGGGGAAGGGAAAATGGACCAGATGCTCTCCGAGCCCTATCTATTACAAGCCAAGAGGTGTACACATACCCCATAAAAACTTAAATAAAAGTAAAAGTAAGTAAACGCATGCAAGGAGGTAAGGAAAGCGAAGTAGACAGGCATATTCACATAACACGTAGGAGCACGTAGGGTCAAATGAAATGCAAATAAAAGGGTAGAGTGTACCTCCCTTGAAATTGGGCCCCAATGAAGCGAAATCACTTATTTATCCTCCAAAATAATAGAAATGGTCAAGGTACCAATTTATTTGGGAAAATTAAAGAAAATGTGCAAAACAAAGCTCACTTGATCATGAAGCCCCTAAAGTCAGGACTTAAGCGCAATTGAAACAAAGCATGGTAGTTAATTGAAGCAAACAAGCAATAAAGTTGCACAAATTAAAATTATCAAGGACCAATTTGATGAAATTCTTTAATTGATTGGGTCCTAGTGGAACAAGGGGAGACTCGGGGGGCCAAAGTGCAATTTTTAGAAATTATTTCATGCATAAGCATGCAATCACGTAGCTTTCTTCTTTAGACAATGCTTCTGCAATTCTCTTCGCTAGTCTCTGCAATCTGCTATGCCTTATTACCAAAACGTTACCAACAAAACAGCCACACTTTTGAGTCAAATGATCATAGTCATCCCCCCATTCATCAACCAAACCACATGACACACTTTCATTGCCTGATTAAATCAGAAAAATCTGACTTGGTGGTTGCTAGTTAACACAAAGGGCGGCAAGAATTATAACAGCAAAACAAGAGTGCAGCAACAACTCTGCTCACTTCTCCATGATTTTGCAACTTCATTAGCTATTCAGGGAGCTTACATTAGACTCAAAAACCATCATAAAACATTAGCCTAGGCATGCAAATCAAGGAGAAATGGGAAAACTGGCAAGTTTAACATCAATCCTATGTTTCTTGCTGCAATTTTAACAGGTATGATTAACTACACTCCAACAAGACTTGATAAACACCAAAATGCATGATTCATGTCCTCTTAATGTCAAAGCTAATGATTTCTCTAGATGCAGCTTTAAAACAGATATTATCCACGGCATTATAATCAGGCAATGAACAAAATCAAACAGGTCAAGCCAACTGCAACTTAACAACCCAAAAAGAGGAAAATCTATTGCAATAAGAACCGAAAGTTTAAAACTTGCTACAGCCAATTCTAAAACTAAACTTAGAACTCTAACAACCATGTGTCTTGCCTAAACATGAAGGTTCTAAGGACAAAGGTCAGATGCCATAATCACCAAAAAAAAAATATCAAAGCCAACCGCAATCATTAAATACACGAACCAGTGACCATTACAACGAAGTAAAACATGAATGAACATACGAGAACAGAGGGAAAAGAAAAACAACTGTAATGAATTTGTGTTTCTAATGAAACCAGTGATGGTATCATCGAAAACCAGAGAAAGCTTCCCCCTCCATCATTAAACATCTCAGGTAAGCAAGAGAAAAAGAAAAAGGAAACATCTTTACCAGCAGAAATGCAAACAAAGCTGTGATTTTTACCTTGATTCTGGTGGTGGAGGCGGCTCCAGTCCTTGGGCAGGCCGTTGGCCACTTGTTGGCTACGCGGGAGAAGAAGGACGGTAGTTGTTGGTGGTTGCGATGGAGGTTGCGAGCGATGTAGTGACGGTGGACAGCAAGCAGCGGCAGAGGCGGACTGTGGTGGCTTGAACGGACCTTTCTTGCGTTTTCCTCCGCAGCCTTGCACCGTGGTTCCCTCAAAATCCAGCCGCCCTTTGCCTCTTCTTGCTCTTGACTCACGGTGGAGCTCACGGGTAACGATGGTGGAGTGAAAATGGTGAAAGCTTCGCGAGGAGCATCAGCTCCAGTTGCTGCCTTGTTGCTGGAAGAACGGCACCCGATGCCTCTCTTCTCTCTTTAATTCTCTATCTCACCCTCTCGCTCTCTCTTTTTCTTGCTCAGCCCATCACCTGGTCACCCTTCTTCCTCTCGAAACTTGTCTGCCAAAACCTCGCCACTCTCTCTCCTTTTCTTCCAGCCGTCCCTCTTCTCTCAAGTCACGGACTTTGCTCAGATTTTTTTTCCTCGTTTGCGGCTGTCCCCCCCCCTAACCGAGCTCTCTCCTTCTTTTTCTTTTGCGGCTGCTGCTTTTTTCATTTATATGGGAGCCACAACCCTAAAACAATCTATACTCTCCCACATTTGCAGCTAAGGGGCTGCTAAGAGCCCCTCCTTGCAAGCTGCAAAAACGCAGCTTGCAAGTCGCGTGTTCCTTAATATTTTTTTTTTTTTTTCAAATTAATAGATGAAATGGTAAAATAAAGTAAAAAACAATAATAATAACAAAATTACACAAACCAGGTAATAATAATAATAACAAAACAAAAATAATTTTAAACAAAAAACTAAACAAAAATGGCCATTTTTTAATTTTTCAATTTTTCATTTTTCATCATTTCCTTTTTCTCAAAATAACTTAATAAAAATAACTAAAGTGCCCAAAGATTGAATTTAAAGAAATAAACATATTCTTGTGAACAAATTTTCTTTTTTTCTTTTTTTCTTTTTTTTTCATGAACCTAAAACAACTAAAACATATTTTTTGAACGCTTTTCTTTTTCCTTTGAGCAATTCTACGATAAAATGGCTAAAATATTTAAACTAAAAGTAAATTAAACCAAATGTGACAAATAAAAATAAAAACGAATAGTAAATAAATAAATAAATAATAAAACACCAAAAATTTGGTGTCTACAGTTTGCCCCTCTTTGTCTGAGTTTTGGAAAAACTTGAGACAAAGAAGTAGACACCAAATACTTACCTGTGTCATTCAGCCGCAATGGACGCTTCTGAAATGAGGACTGACCTCTTTAACAATTTTTTGAGAAATGGTATTGACCTAAACAGGAATTTAAATGGGACTGACCCGAACAGAAATTTAAAATTGGGATAGACCCACGGGATAGACCCGGTCAGAAATTTAAAAATTAGATGAATTGAAGTGAGATGGAGCGTTGGTGGGATGGAAACACGCACATTAGTGAGATAGGCTCGATGCTAACGGCGGTAGGATGAAAACGCGCACGTTAGTGAGATAGACTCGATGCTAACGGCGGTAGAATGAAACACGCACGTTAGTGAGATAGACTCAATGCTAACGGCGGTAGGATGAAAACACACACATTAGTGAGATAGACTCGATGCTAACGGCGGTTGAAGTAAAACACGCACGTTAGTGAGATAGACTCGATGCTAACGGCGTTGAAGTAAAAACACGCACATTAGTGAGATAGACTCGATGCTAACGGCGGTAGAATGAACACGCACATTAGTGAGATAGACTCGATGCTAACGGCGTAGGAGCACATTAGGAGATAGAAAAACACGCACGTAGTGAGATAAACTCGATGCTAACGGCGGTAGAATGAAAACACACACGTTAGTGAGATAGACTCGATGCTACGGCGGTTGAAGTAAAACACGCACATTAGTGAGATAACTCGATGCTAACGGCGGTAGAATGAAAACACGCACGTTAGTGAGATAGACTCGCTATGCTAAGTGAGATAGACTCGATGCTAACGGCGGTTGAAGTAAAACACGCACATTAGTGAGATAAACTCGATGCTAACGGCGGTAGAATGAAAACACGCACGTTAGTGAGATAGACTCGATGCTAACGGCGGTTGAAGTAAAACACGCACGTTAGTGAGATAGACTCGATGCTAACGGCGGTAGAATGAAAACACGCACGTTAGTGAGATAGACTCGATGCTAACGGCGGTTGAATTAAAACCAATCCCAACATGACTTTTGTGAAGTTGGCGGCACAAAATCCAGGCCCAACGTGATCTTTGTGAAGTTGGCGGCACAAAATCCAGGCCCAACGTGATCTGGTGAATGGTCAGCAGGATAAGACCCAATCCTGCCATCCAATTGGTCAAGAAATTGGATTTGATCTGTCAAGATATAAGAAATTAAATTTTGATTTTCCAAGAAACAAAAATTTGAACTTGATTTTCGATTTTTGACTTTTGAATTTTTCTGATTTTTCGAGAGAATTTTTTTCAAAAATAATTTGCCCCAGTGTAGGGCCCTTTTCCCTTCTTTCTTTCCTTTCTTCGGCATCGGCCTTCCACATCGCCAGATGCTTTTCGTCGACTTCAACTGTGAATACCTGCACAGGGGGCTTACATGCACTCAAATTTTCAAGAAAAAGGCAGCGTGATTGATTTGAAAGTCTTGCTTGAGTCTTTGACGAAATCCTCAAATGGACTATAAAAAATTTGCCCCAGTGTGGGCTTATTTTGTGAAATCTTGCGAATAAAAATTTTTTGCCCCAGTATGGGCCCATTTGATTGCAAACAATTGGTTTGGATGACTTTCCATTTATGCGAACACTATAAGAAAGAAAATTTCATGATGAATTTCTCAAAATAATGCCAAATTACAAAGGATTTCTTCCTTACCTTAGCATCGAAGCTTTGGGTAATGGCGTTATTTCTGATTTGGAAATGGGAGGTCAAGATTTGTCTTATTCATGTGCTCAGATGGTATGTAACCCCTTCAATACCATATCTTAGTGAAAGCAAAGAGTTTGTCACCCTTATTTCTTAAGAAAACTTAGTCAACGTATAAGCTTCATGGGCTTGCAAAATTTTTGGGTAGAAATGATAGCTAAACATGTGAAATCTGGTTATACCCTTATGATGGATTTTTATGAGCATAATCCTCACTTTGG
This sequence comes from Coffea eugenioides, assembly GCF_003713205.1. NCBI lineage: Eukaryota > Viridiplantae > Streptophyta > Magnoliopsida > Gentianales > Rubiaceae > Coffea > Coffea eugenioides. The sequence continues at coordinate 18,132 of NW_020864295.1, forward strand.
ATTGTCACGAAGGAATAAGTCAACGATGGACTTTATTAGCTTGTAATTTGGCTTGAAAACGATAGCTAAAGAAATAATTTTCAAAGGACATTGCACCGAAGATCGCATTTTTCAACACTGCCCTCATCTGGACTCCAGATTCTTGGACTTTGTTTAACTTTTTATCATCACCCAACAGGGTCTTTCAGCATCAAATCTTTTTGCACCTTTCTTTTGCATTCATTTCGCTCATTTTTCTTTTCTTTTTCCCCCTTCGCGGGGTTTCACATGAAGAACAGTGTCAACCTCACACCTAATCAATTCAGAATACAGCAAAAACTTCCGGCATCAGAAATTTGCTTGACAGGGCTATTGCAAAGAATAGAAATCAGGGCTTTCGGCTTTGTAATGGGGTCAGGCGGGGTGCTTAGAAAAGTTAAGGCTTGAAGGCAGATTTCAAAAGTGGTTTGAAGAATCTGAGATCGCACTGTTGCGTCAACCCTATTTTAAATCAGAATTTGCCCCAGTTCATGCTCAACTGAGGCTTTTCACTTTCATTTTCTTTCTTCTTTTGACTTTTCGGCTTTTTGCCATTCTTTGAAATTTGCCCCAGTTTATTTTTGAACTGAGGTTTTTTCTTTTGCTTTTGATTTTGTTGCTTTTCACTTTTTCACTTCTTGAAATTTTCCTCTTCAACTCAAATTTGCCCCAGTGTGGGGTTTGCGATTCTCAGGGGTTGCCAAACGAAATAATTTATTCTGATGGCTCAAAAGGGATAACTAGGGATAGAATGTTCGATTGGAAAAGAAGATGGCCCGACTTGTATTCTGTTCCTTACAATAACTCTGAAAGGAAACTTTCGTTAATGCGAAATTTTTGGCATGTATCTGAATTAACTAACTGAGGAAGACCCTTGTTCATCCATATTTGTGAAGCATAGGTGATCCACGCGGACAAATCTCTTCCTTTTCTCTTTTCCAAAAATTGAAACTCAGATAGATTCAAATTTCTCCAATTTGTGATTCACTCTTTCCTCTTTTTTTTTGGCATTTTTGCTTTTCCCCTTTTCTTTTTCTTCAAAATTTCCCAATCTCCTTCCCTAATGTGGGGTGCGATCATATGTGCACTCAAAAAGAACCACCAATTTTTGCTCAAATGGGGATGCAAGGGATAAACAGTGTTTAGGATTGTAGAAGCGATGGCCAAAGCATCATTCTTACACCTCATGACTACCAAAGTAATCGAAATGGTTATTAAAAATCCATTCCCCTTTTAGATATTTGAAAATTTTCCAATGAAGGGTAGTGATCATTAAGACCCTTATTTGAAACGAAATTATTCTTTTAGAGGCTCAAATGGGAGAGCAAATGATAAAAATCTGTATAGGTAATGAAACGAATGCTTGAAGTATCATTCCAAATTTCCCAAACAAATAAGAACAATGCACATTTTTGCTTTCACTTAGATGTGATTGAACCAGATTGGACATCTTGAACATTTTCAAGCAAAAGTTGCCCCAATTTACAATTTATCAATCAATGTGACTGATTTTATTTTAGAATTAAGTGAAGGAGAAAGGTATCTCATAGGGCCTTTTGAGTGACCGTTCATTCTCTTTCTGAGCACTCTTATTGTACAGGTTGGAACACCAATCGAGTGTAAGGATTTTAGGAAGCATACACTTGTGAAATTCAGGCTATAGGTTGAAAAATCTCAAATTGGGTCTTATTTCTCAAAATTCATCATGAAATTTTCAATGAGTAAGAATAAAGAATGAAATGTACATAAATATACACAAAACAAAAATTATCCAAAAAATTTTATTGTTGAAAAAGTTTGAAACAAAATTTCTTAATCAATCATGATACAAACGAGAAGAGAGAAACTCGTAAAGAGCTCAACACATACACTTTTTGTCTCCTTTTCTTTTGGAACAAAATGTATTAATAAATCAAATAATAGAATTTCCTCTTTGGAAATAATTACAAAATCTCTCATAGAGCTTCCAGTGTAATCTTCAAGCTTTATTGGATCAAAATTATCAGATATAGAAGAATATTCTCGCCTTATTGAAACATTTTTATAAATGCAGGGGGAGGGGAAAACAAAAAGAAAAATACCCAGAGTCAGTAAGTAAGAATATAAAATCGGTATGCATGTCCTATGGGGGAACCCTTTTATGCCAAGGGTAGGCCTAGCATGAAAATGCAATCCTCTAGGATAGGCACTATACCATACCTGACGGATCTGATCAACTCATTGAGTGAAAAATAATTTTGAAAAATTTGGTCAATTGGAGTGACGAGAGACACTTTGTCAAAATGAGGTCAACGTCCGAATGGATTGATCACTTTGCAAAAACGCACGGGTTTGACCTTGACGAACTTCCTATCGAAGAGATTGGAACTTTTCCCAGTGAAGCACGGGTCAAAACTCCAACTAATCAAATGGCTGGATGCAATGGATGCTTTTCTCAAAATCGACTAGGTTTTCCATTTTGAAATTCGACATTGACATCCTAATTGACAATTTATTAAAAATCGACCGGATTACCCTAAATAGGTCAAATGAATTGAATGCAATTTAATTTATCCAAAATTAATCAGATCACCCTAAAAAGGGTAAATTGATCAAATAGATTGAACGAAACTTGATTTATTCAAAATCGGCCTGATTGCCCTAAAAATGGGTAAATTGGCCAAATGAATGAAATTGAATTAGTGATTTATTCAAAAATCGGCCGAATGACCCTAAAAAGGGTAAATCGGTCAAATGAATTGTCGATTTATTCAAAATCGACCAGGTGACCCTAAAAAGGGTAAATTGGTCAAATGAATTAACGATCTATTCAAAATCGACCAGGTGACCCTAAAAAGGGTAAATTTGTCAAATGAATTGATGATTTATTCAAAAATCGACCAGGTGACCCTAAAAAGGGTAAATTGGTCAAATGAAATGACGATTTATTGAATGAATTGGCAAAATGGATTGGTTGAATTGTCCGGCCATTGGTTATTCCAAAATTATTGAGGTGCATTGGTCTATGACCTTCTAAAAATCAAATTTTGGCCTCAATTCATTTATCGTCTCAACAGGAGGAATCATTTGTGAATTTCTTCAAATTAATGTCCTTCACGCAAGGGATTTTTACCAATTTTTGCTAAAATGGCCAAAAAGTGATTATTAGATGCTCATATTCCAAAGATCACTCTATGAAAATGATCGGATCCTACCTTACCTTGTGCACTTCCCCTTTGGATGGTACAAAAATGTAAACGTGCAAGTCTCACTGGATTAAGTATCCGAGACACAAGGTGGCTTATTCCTAAACACGGGATTCCCTATGTGGCATTCCCTTTCTATGGTTTATGCATGATGCCATTTATTAAAGCGATGTAAATATGTGACAAATATGACCTAAGGGACATAAATAATGCATCGGGGGGAAAAAGGTCTAAAATGAAATGTATTTATTGGAAAGTAAGTGCAAAGACTGAAATTTAGACATGTGAGCTATCTAGTGGGTGAGTCACTAAAAGAGTGCCCAAGAGGCCTCTTATTGCTAAGGCACATGAATGCAAGCCAAGAAAACAAAAGAAATGGTTAGTGCAGTTGATAATACACATAACATATTGGGAGCAATTAAGAAAAAGAAATACAATAAAGCAAGTAAGAGGGGTGGAACCCCTTCCCTCGTGCCTAATGTGCTTAAAATAGGGTGAGGCTGACTCTAACCTAGGAAAATTCTAACATGGATGCATGAGGCTGGGGTTCACTAATGCATCTAGACTCGATAAGGTTTCGGCTCCCAAGCCTTCAGACCTAAAGGCGAAGGGTCATCACTCCCAGGGCCTTTGATCGGTGGCTCGAGTGATCCCTTAGGTAGCGCTATGGGCGCAGAGCACACCAGCCACCTACCCAAGGCAATCGATCCTAATCCTACAAGGTGGTGTGGGAAACGCCCACGAAAAATAAAATAAAATGGGATAAAAGCAAGTAAACGTGCACGTATGAAGTGTTCCCCTATTTTGAGGGAAGGGGTTGAGAACCACGCGAGGCTCTAGAGGTGACACACCCCTCCCAAATGCAATGCAAGCGCGAGATAATCAAGTAAACAACATCCAATCAACCAATCACACATACGTGAGTGAGGGAATAGTTAGATATGCGCGCGAGGCAAAAGGCCCTAAAATAGAAAATGCAACCCTAATATCCAAATGCAATGCATAAAAAGGGTAGAAAAAGGAAACGAATGGCTAAGTCAAATGCTTGGACCCACTTAGGAAGTCCCCAGTGGAGTCGCCAACTGTCGCGCCCCACTTTTTGATCGTGTGAATGTGTGATGTGTGGTGTGTAATGTGTGAACGTGTGCAAAATGAAAAGTAAAAGGCCATGGGACTTAGAATGCGACGATTTGGCCAAGTGAAGTTCAAAAGGGTTTTTTGTATCAAAAATGGAGTCGCCACTTGGTATAGAGTTAGGGTGTACCAAGTCACCCAAAAAGTGTTTTTGTTTTTGAATAAAAAGTAAATAAACCCTTTTTGAGAACTTTTGGGTCTGCGTAACCAAAAGAGGGATCGGGGGTCACATTTGACGAAGGGGAAGGCAAGGATAAAAATCCAAGGCACCCCTTCGACCTAGCCAAGGCTAGTTGCGTGACTTAAGCCAATTTTCCTAATTTTTCTACCCAATGTATGTTCGCACGTTGGATATGACTATATGAATGCAAAACGGAAAGGAAAATGCAATCCTAAATTCTACGATGTCTCTCGTGAGGCTTTTGGTCCCAAACCACATGAATTGTGGCGGCCAACAAAGGAAAACCCCCACAGAGGTCGATTAATGCAAATGAGACTCAAATGTGCAAGTGTGGAAGTGTATGAAAGAAATTAAAAATCCAAGTGTTTGTGTGCAAGTGTATGAAAAGGTGCACGTGTGCAATACGAAAATTCCAAGTGTTTGTGTGCAAGTGTATGAAATATAGTGATAAGTGCATATAGGTGTAATTAAATGCAATTTTGTGAAGTAGAAATCAAAATGAACAATAAGGAAAGGAAAATGTGAATTGAAAAGAATGAGTGAGTGATAAATGAGAATGAATGAACCTAAGGGAATGCATCAGGTCGGGTATGGGAATGACTCCTAACTTGTCGACTCCGATTTTCCCTTTGATTAGAAGGCAAAACTAGCGTGCTAAGGCTATCGAGTAGCCACACTCGCTCGTTTCCCTTATCAGAAGGGGACACTCAAGCAAAATGAACCCTATAGCTAGTATGGGATGCAAAACCTAAAATGAGGGGAAAGGGGTTCGAGGATCATGCCAAATGATAAATCTAAAGGAAATGCGTGATATGTGGTGAACAAGCAAATAATGCATTAATGAAAAACAAAGGGAAAATCCTATTGGGTCTAGCGTTGAACTAGCCCTTTCTATGAATTCCTAATGAAATAATGAGCCACAACTAGCGTTGGACTAGTGTGGTGACGTACATTCATCCATTCCATTCATTCATGGTTATGAAAGCAAGTAGACATGCCAAAACGCTCGTAAACACGTAGCACGTAGCACTTAGCATGCTCGACTAGATGCAAGAGCCTACTAAAGCAATTTAACATGTAATAACAAAAGCAAGCAACCAAGGGGAAGGGGAAATGGACCAGATGCTCTCCGAGCCCTATCTATTACAAGCCAAGAGGTGTACACATACCCCATGAAAGCATAAAGGGGAAGGGAAAATGGACCAGATGCTCTCCGAGCCCTATCTATTACAAGCCAAGAGGTGTACACATACCCCATAAAAACTTAAATAAAAGTAAAAGTAAGTAAACGCATGCAAGGAGGTAAGGAAAGCGAAGTAGACAGGCATATTCACATAACACGTAGGAGCACGTAGGGTCAAATGAAATGCAAATAAAAGGGTAGAGTGTACCTCCCTTGAAATTGGGCCCCAATGAAGCGAAATCACTTATTTATCCTCCAAAATAATAGAAATGGTCAAGGTACCAATTTATTTGGGAAAATTAAAGAAAATGTGCAAAACAAAGCTCACTTGATCATGAAGCCCCTAAAGTCAGGACTTAAGCGCAATTGAAACAAAGCATGGTAGTTAATTGAAGCAAACAAGCAATAAAGTTGCACAAATTAAAATTATCAAGGACCAATTTGATGAAATTCTTTAATTGATTGGGTCCTAGTGGAACAAGGGGAGACTCGGGGGGCCAAAGTGCAATTTTTAGAAATTATTTCATGCATAAGCATGCAATCACGTAGCTTTCTTCTTTAGACAATGCTTCTGCAATTCTCTTCGCTAGTCTCTGCAATCTGCTATGCCTTATTACCAAAACGTTACCAACAAAACAGCCACACTTTTGAGTCAAATGATCATAGTCATCCCCCCATTCATCAACCAAACCACATGACACACTTTCATTGCCTGATTAAATCAGAAAAATCTGACTTGGTGGTTGCTAGTTAACACAAAGGGCGGCAAGAATTATAACAGCAAAACAAGAGTGCAGCAACAACTCTGCTCACTTCTCCATGATTTTGCAACTTCATTAGCTATTCAGGGAGCTTACATTAGATTCAAAAACCATCATAAAACATTAGCCTAGGCATGCAAATCAAGGAGAAATGGGAAAACTGGCAAGTTTAACATCAATCCTATGTTTCTTGCTGCAATTTTAACAGGTATGATTAACTACACTCCAACAAGACTTGATAAACACCAAAATGCATGATTCATGTCCTCTTAATGTCAAAGCTAATGATTTCTCTAGATGCAGCTTTAAAACAGATATTATCCACGGCATTATAATCAGGCAATGAACAAAATCAAACAGGTCAAGCCAACTGCAACTTAACAACCCAAAAAGAGGAAAATCTATTGCAATAAGAACCGAAAGTTTAAAACTTGCTACAGCCAATTCTAAAACTAAACTTAGAACTCTAACAACCATGTGTCTTGCCTAAACATGAAGGTTCTAAGGACAAAGGTCAGATGCCATAATCACCAAAAAAAAAAATATCAAAGCCAACCGCAATCATTAAATACACGAACCAGTGACCATTACAACGAAGTAAAACATGAATGAACATACGAGAACAGAGGGAAAAGAAAAACAACTGTAATGAATTTGTGTTTCTAATGAAACCAGTGATGGTATCATCGAAAACCAGAGAAAGCTTCCCCCTCCATCATTAAACATCTCAGGTAAGCAAGAGAAAAAGAAAAAGGAAACATCTTTACCAGCAGAAATGCAAACAAAGCTGTGATTTTTACCTTGATTCTGGTGGTGGAGGCGGCTCCAGTCCTTGGGCAGGCCGTTGGCCACTTGTTGGCTACGCGGGAGAAGAAGGACGGTAGTTGTTGGTGGTTGCGATGGAGGTTGCGAGCGATGTAGTGACGGTGGACAGCAAGCAGCGGCAGAGGCGGACTGTGGTGGCTTGAACGGACCTTTCTTGCGTTTTCCTCCGCAGCCTTGCACCGTGGTTCCCTCAAAATCCAGCCGCCCTTTGCCTCTTCTTGCTCTTGACTCACGGTGGAGCTCACGGGTAACGATGGTGGAGTGAAAATGGTGAAAGCTTCGCGAGGAGCATCAGCTCCAGTTGCTGCCTTGTTGCTGGAAGAACGGCACCCGATGCCTCTCTTCTCTCTTTAATTCTCTATCTCACCCTCTCGCTCTCTCTTTTTCTTGCTCAGCCCATCACCTGGTCACCCTTCTTCCTCTCGAAACTTGTCTGCCAAAACCTCGCCACTCTCTCTCCTTTTCTTCCAGCCGTCCCTCTTCTCTCAAGTCACGGACTTTGCTCAGATTTTTTTTCCTCGTTTGCGGCTGTCCCCCCCCCTAACCGAGCTCTCTCCTTCTTTTTCTTTTGCGGCTGCTGCTTTTTTCATTTATATGGGAGCCACAACCCTAAAACAATCTATACTCTCCCACATTTGCAGCTAAGGGGCTGCTAAGAGCCCCTCCTTGCAAGCTGCAAAAACGCAGCTTGCAAGTCGCGTGTTCCTTAATATTTTTTTTTTTTTTTCAAATTAATAGATGAAATGGTAAAATAAAGTAAAAAACAATAATAATAACAAAATTACACAAACCAGGTAATAATAATAATAACAAAACAAAAATAATTTTAAACAAAAAACTAAACAAAAATGGCCATTTTTTAATTTTTCAATTTTTCATTTTTCATCATTTCCTTTTTCTCAAAATAACTTAATAAAAATAACTAAAGTGCCCAAAGATTGAATTTAAAGAAATAAACATATTCTTGTGAACAAATTTTCTTTTTTTCTTTTTTTCTTTTTTTTTCATGAACCTAAAACAACTAAAACATATTTTTTGAACGCTTTTCTTTTTCCTTTGAGCAATTCTACGATAAAATGGCTAAAATATTTAAACTAAAAGTAAATTAAACCAAATGTGACAAATAAAAATAAAAACGAATAGTAAATAAATAAATAAATAATAAAACACCAATTGGGACCGGGTTTCATCCCGCCAATCTCGGCAGGACCGGGTATAATCCCGCTGACCGCTTATCTCACATTGGGACCGGGTTTTCATCCCGCCAATCTCGGCAGGACCGGGTATAATCCCGCTGACCGCTTATCTCACATTGGGACCGGGTTTCATCCCGCCAATCTCGGCAGGACCGGGTATAATCCCGCTGACCGCTTTTTTCAAATTGGGACCGGGTTTCATCCCGCCAATCTCGGCAGGACCGGGTATTAATCCCGCTGACCCGCTTTTTCGTTGGGACCGGGTTTCATCCCGCCAACCTTGGCAGGATCGGGTATTATCCCACTGGTCGATCATCATGGCAGGTTCGGGTTTAATCCCACTGACCAATTCATTACTGGGGCAAATCTGTAGATACGCTCTCAAATAAAGTCTTATACAGTTTTCTTCATACAATCCCATTCGAATTTCCTATCTCTAGTCTATCCCAATTTTACATTTCTGTCCGGGTCTATCCCGTGGGTCTATCCCAATTTTATTTTTCATGCTCGGGTCAGTCCCGTATTAGAATTCCTGTTCATTGGGATCCTTTTGCAGCCAAATAACACAGGTAAGTATTTGGTGTCTACTTCTTTGTCTCAAGTTTTTTTAAAACTCAGACAAAGAGGGGCAAACTGTAGACACCAAATTTTGAATAATTTTATGTGGCATCTATTTCATGATTTTCATTTTAGATTGCTTGCATTCGTTGTTTACTTTTAGTTTTAATTTTTAGTTTTAGCTTTTAAGTTTAAAATTAGCGTAGAGTTTTTAGAAAAAAGAAAAGGAAAACATCAAAAATATGTTGTAGTCATTTTGTTTTTATTCAATGCTTTCTTGAAAAGAAAAATTCAAAAAAAATAGGCTTTAGTTGGATTGGAAAAATGAAAAAAAAGAGAAAAAGGAAAAGGAAAATTTGTTCACAAAAATATGTTTATTTCTTTAAATTCAATCTTTGGGCACTTTAGTTATTTTTATTAAGTTATTTTGAGAAAAAGAAAATGAATGAAATGAAAAAAAGAAAATGTGAAAAAGATGGAAAAATGGCCATTTTTGTTGTTTTTAGTTGTTTAGTTTTTAAATTATTTTCATTATTATTACTATTATTATTATCTGGTTTTTGTCAATTTGTTATTATTATTATTTATATTTTATCATTTCTGTATTTATTAAGGTGAAAGTTTTTAAAAAAAAAAAAAAAAAAAAAAAAAAAGACCTCGGCAATGCAGAAAGCCGCGTGTTGCCGCAGCTTACAAAGAAGATTGCAGGAGGTCCTGGAGTGGTAATTTGAAGCTGAAAAAGGCCAGGTGTCTAGGACACCTGGAGAGGGGGGATGAATCTAGAATGATAGCTAGGTTTTGAGAGATAGAGAGATGTTACGGGCGGGAAATGAAAAAAAGAGAAAAAGAAAGAAAACCAGGGAAAAAGGGAGGCCGTAGGATAAAGGGTTTGGATGATGGAGTGGCATGAAAGATAGCCGCAAGGGAGGGGAGTGAAGGGGGATAGAAACAAAAAAAAAAAAACAGCGAGAGAAAGAGAGGGAACTTCATCGTGGGGGAGAGCTAGCAAACTGGAAAAGACAGAGAGGGAGGCTGAGGGGTGATGGCAAGGCTGGAAGGAGTGAATGGCTAAAAATTATTAGAGAGAGCCGAGAGAGTTTCTTGGGGGAACGAAGAGGGGGCGGCGGCAAAAAGGAAAACCCACGGAGAGAAAAGCCGCGAAGAAGCGGACTTGGTGCTATTCTTTGAGAATCAGCAAGGAAGTGCAGCGTTTCTCAAGCCCGCGGATTCAGCTTCGCCATCTCAACTTCCTAGAGCATTTAAGGTGATGAAGTTTCACTTTACTCTTGCCATTCAAATTTAAATCTTGGCCAAGTCTAGCCTGCGTTATTCTTTCATTTTTGCTGCACATTTCCTGCTCACCGTGTGTGATGATAGTTCAGTTTTTATGGCACAAATTTGACATTAAATGTACCAAGATTGAATCTTGATGCCTGGGGCTCTATAATCTTCCTGTTCTGGTCTGAAAGCTTGATGTTTTACTTGGACTTTGTCACCTGCGTCTGACATGAAAGCCATAGCAACAAAAGTTGCAGAAACCAGTAATAAAAAGCAACGCTTTGCCCCTGCTGTATTTTCCTGTTGTTAAGCGTTTATAGTCATGGCTTGCTAAGTTCAATCTGCGTTTTGTTGCAAAGGGGAAGCCCAGATGTGAAGTCATTAGATTCAGGTCCCTCTAGTTACGCTTGTTGGTCACTTTTGTTGCTTTCATTTCCTCTCTTCATGCTCACTGGTTTATATAAGAGTCTGTTATCTTCAAGTTGAGGTCATGGATCGTTGCTGACATGTTGGATGATTTTGCTATGAGTTTTGAATGAATCTCGACTCGTTTGCTTTGTCCTTTTCACGGTGATAAGCTTGCAAATGATAGGCGGGTTAATGAAATGTTTTAGCAAACCAGGAAAGTTTCAAAAGCGTAGGAAGAATTGCAGCAAGTTCCACTCTAGATTGCAGAAATATGGCGAAGTTGCAGCAGATTTTAAGTTTCATTTCTTTCTTTTCTCTTGCCTTGCGTGACATTGTCCTGTAAGTTTGGCGCATCACAGTTAGGAAATTCTGGTCGAATGAAGTTGCATCAAGTCCTCATGTCGCTTGCTGTTTTTTTTATGCCTGTGGGTTATGTTGGCTGCCGCAGCATATGCTTCCCTCTTAGTCAGTCATTTGATTTGTAATGTTTCGTTGCTTTTATTGGGCTTGGGGTAATCAAAATGTCTAGTTGCTAAGGGGTGCTGAGGGTTGATTTTGACTGTTTCTTTTGGTTGCTTGAGCTGAGGTATGGAACTTGCGAAAATCTCATTAACTGCCGAGAGTTTTATGTCATAGCAGAAGTTTGTTCCCTTTGTATTTGCATGAAATTCTTACAGCTATTTGCATTGTTAAAGGATATTCAGCCATGTTTAATTGGAGGAATTGCAAAGTTGTGGTATGAATCTGCTTTGCTGAAATTGTTGAACTTTGAGCCTAAAGATTGTGTAGCAGAACTTTGCCGAGAGCTTTGTTAGTTTGTGAAGTTTTGTTGTGCAGAATGTTTCTCACGTAGCTTGCATGAGTTTTGCATGAAATAATTGCTGAAAATTGCACTTTGACCCCCCAAGTTCCCCTTTATTTCACTATGACCCAATCAATTAGAGAATTTCATCAATTTGGTCCTTGTTAACTTTAATTTGTGCAACTTCATTGCTTGTTTGCTTCAATTAACTACCATGCTTTGTTTAAATTGTGCTTAAGTTGTGACTTTAGGAACTTTATGACTAAGTGAGCTTTGTTTTGCACATTTCTTTTATTTTTTTTTTTTTCTTAAATAAAGTGGTGCATTGACCTTTTTATTATTTTGGAGGGTAATTGATTAAATTCACTTCATTGGGACCCAATTGCAAGGGAGGTAACCTCTATCTCTTTAATTTTTCATTTCTCCTATGTGATCCTACGTGTTATGTGAATATGCATGCCTACTTCGCTTTCCTTGCCTCCTTGCATGCATTTACTTGCTTTTACTTTTATTTAACTTTTATGGGGTATGTGTACACCTCTTGGCTTGTAATAGATAGGGCTCGGAGAGCATCTGGTCCATTTCCCTTTCCCCTTTATGCTTTTATGGGGTATGTGTACACCTCTTGGCTTGTAATAGATAGGGCTCGGAGAGCATCTGGTCCACTTCCCCTTCCCCTTGCTTGCTTGTTTTTGTTGCTACATGTTTAATTGCTTTATTAGGCTCTTGCATCTAGTCGAGCATGCTAAATGCTATGTGCTATGTGTTTACGAGTATTTTGGCATGTCTACTTGCTTTCATAGCCATGAATGAATGGAATGGATGAATGTACGTTTCCGCTAGTCCAACGCTAGTCGGAATTCATAGAATGGGCTAGTCCAACGCTAGACCCTTAGGGATTTCCCCTCATTAGCATATCATTTGCTTGTTCACCACATATCATGCATTTTTCTTAGTTTTATCACTTGGCATGCTCCTCGAACCCCCTTTCCCTTCATTTTAGGATTTTTGCATATCATGATAGTTGTAGGGTCCATTTGCTTGAGGGTCCCCTTCTGATAAGGGAAACGAGCGAGTGTGGCTACTCGATAGCCTTAGCACGCTAGTTTTTCCTTCTAATCAAAGGGAAAATCGAAGTCGCCAAGTTAGGAGTCATTCCCATACCCGACCTGATGCATTCCCTTAGGTTCATTCATTCTCATTTATCACTCACTCATTCTTTTCAATTCACATTTTCCTTACTATTCATTTTGATTTCTACTTCACCAAATTGCACTTAATTACACCCATATGCACTTATCACTATATTTCATACACTTGCACGCAAACACTTGGAATTTTCATACAATTGCACACGTGCACCTTTTCATACACTTGCACACAAACACTTGGATTTTTAATTTCTTTCATACACTTTCACACTTGCACATTTGAGTCTCATTTGCATTAATCGACCTCTATGGGGTTTTCCTTTGTTGGCCGCCACAATTCATGTGGTTTGGGACCAAAAGCCTCACGAGAGACATCGTAGAATTTAGGATTGCATTTTTCTTTCCGTTTTGCATTCATATAGTCATATCCAACGTGCGAACATATATTGGGTAGAAAATTAGGAAAGGTAAGGTTAAGTCGCGCAACTAGCCTTGGCTAGGTCAAAGGGGTGCCTTGGATTCTATCCTTGCCTTCCCCTTTGTCAAACGTGACCCCCGAACCTTTTTCTTTGGCTTACGTGGACTAGGAGTCGTTTTAAAAAGGGTTTTACTACTTTGTCTTTAAAAAACACTTTTTGGGTGACTTGGTACACCCCAAATCTATACCAAGTGGCGACTCCGTTTTCATATTTAAAAAACCCTTTTTTAAAATTTCATTTGGCCAAATCGTCGCTTTCCAAAGTCCCATGGCCTTTTTACTTTTCATTTTGCACACGTTCACACCACACTTCACACACACAATCTCACACATTTATTCACTCATCGAAAAGTGGGGCGCGACAGTTGGCGACTCCACTGGGGATAGTGCTCGTTCCACCTTTTTCCTCGTGTCTGGATCAACCAAAGGTACCTCTGCCTTCGTTGTTGGCAAGTCTTTAATGGTTGACAAGAAGAATTCCTCCCAAGGGGCCAATAGTAACATGCCTTGACCTTCTTTGCCTTTGCGCCCAGTTCTACCTAGTCGATGTATATATTGCTGTCTATCAGCTGGCAAACCAATCTGAACAACAAGAGTCACGTCTGGATAATCAACCCCACGTGCAGATACATCAGATGTCACAAGAATTAGACCTTTTGATTTTCGAAATTCATCTGAAATCCTGGTTCGGTAACTCTGGGGCTTTCTAGAATGAATTTCTCGGACATTCAAGTTAAGTTCAGCAAGAAGGTCAGCAACAAGTCTTGTGACCATTGCAGTTGTGCAAAACACAAGAACCTTATAATCAACATCATCAGCTATATGCTCTTTCAGTAGAGTATAAAGAAGCGTAAAATGCTTGTCTAGAGGAGCAACCATATGCATCTGTCTAACTTGTGAATGTGTCTCTTCACTGCCCTCTTGAACTGTGTTGATGAACTCATGATCTCTTTTTAAAGCAATATGACATATATGACGAACCTCCTGTGGTATGGTAGCAGAAAAAAGAAGTGTCTGGCGCTGTTTTGGAACGGCATCTATGATTCTCTCAATATCTTTACGAAATCCCATATCTAACAAATGATCAGCTTCATCAAGCACCAACACTTTAACACCCATCAAACGAGTTGCAAACCCTGCTGTATTCTCAATATGATCTCTAAGTCTTCCAGGTGTAGCCACAAGAATCTGGCATGGATTTGCTTGCATTCTTTTCTGTTCCAATGCAAGCCTTGTACCACCTATTACAACTTGAACACCTATTGAAGGGTGGTATTTCAACAATGTGTTGGCCTCTGTAGCAGCTTGACTTGCAAGCTCCCGGGTTGGGCAAATGACAAGCACAAGTATTGGAGGTCGCTTCTGATCACGAGCTGCAGGTGGTGATTTTGTAATTACCTCGATAGAAGGAAGCAAGAATGCCACTGTCTTCCCAGTGCCAGTTTTGCCTTGGCCAGGACATCCTTACCTTTTAGAATGACAGGAAGGGTTGCCTCCTGTACTACAGTCATCCTCTCATAACCAACATCTTTAAGTGCTTTGATGGACAAGGGAGAGATAGAGCATTCTTCAAACCTTGTTTCACTAAGGTATGAGTCACTTCTCTCTGAAGAACTTGAGGGTGAAGTCCCCAGTGGAGTCGCCAACTGTCGCGCCCCACTTTTCGATATGATGTGAAATGTGTGCGAAGTGTGGTGTGAACGTGTGCAACATGAAAAGTAAAAGGCCATGGGACTTTGGAAAGCGACGATTTGGCCAAATGAAATTTAAAAAGGGTTTTTTAAATATGAAAACGGAGTCGCCACTTGGTATAGATTTGGGGTGTACCAAGTCACCCAAAAAGTGTTTTTTAGAGACAAAGTAGTAAAACCCTTTTTAAAACGACTCCTAGTCCACGTAAATCAAAGAAAAAGGTTCGGGGGTCACGTTTGACAAAGGGGAAGGCAAGGATAGAATCCAAGGCACCCCTTTGACCTAGCCAAGGCTAGTTGCGCGACTTAACCTTACCTTTCCTAATTTTCTACCCAATATATGTTCGCACGTTGGATATGACTATATGAATGCAATACGGAAAGAAAAATGCAATCCTAAATTCTACAATGTCTCTCGTGAGGCTTTTGGTCCCAAACCACATGAATTGTGGCGGTCAACAAAGGAAAACCCCATAGAGGTCGATTAATGCAAATGAGACTCAAATGTGCAAGTGTGGAAGTGTATGAAAGAAATTAAAAATCCAAGTGTTTGTGTGCACGTGTATGAAAAGGTGCACGTATGCAATTGTATGAAAATTCCAAGTGTTCGTGTGCAAGTGTATGAAATATAGTGATAAGTGCATATAGGTGTAATTAAATGCAATTTTGTGAAGTAGAAATCAAAATGAACAATAAGGAAAGGAAAATGTGAATTGAAAAGAATGAGTGAGTGATAAATGAGAATGAATGAACCTAAGGGAATGCATCAGGTCGGGTATGGGAATGACTCCTAACTTGTCGACTTCGATTTTCCCTTTGATTAGAAGGCAAAACTAGCGTGCTAAGGCTATCGAGTAGCCACACTCGCTCGTCTCCCTTATCGGAAGGGGACTCTCAAGCAAAATGAACCCTATAGCTAGTATGGGATGCAAAACCTAAGAATGAGGGGAAAGGGGTTCGAGGATCATGCCAAATGATAAAACTAAGAAAAATGCGTGATATGTGGTGAACAAGCAAATGATATGCTAATGAAAAGGGATGGCCTAATGAGCCACAACTAGCATTGGACTAGTGTGGTGACGTACATTCATCCATTCCATTCATTCATGGTTATGAAAGCAAGTAGACATGCCGAAACGCTCGTAAACACGTAGCACGTAGCACTTAGCATGCTCGACTAGATGCAAGAGCCTACTAAAGCAATTAAACATGTAGCAACAAAACAAGCAACCAAGGGGAAGGGGAAATGGACCAGATGCTCTCCGAGCCCTATCTATTACAAGCCAAGAGGTGTACACATACCCCATAAAAGCATAAAGAGAAAGGGGAAATGGACCAGATGCTCTCCGAGCACTATCTATTACAAGCCAAGAGGTGTACACATACCCCATGAAAACTTAAATAAAAGTAAAAGTAAGTAAATGCACGCAAGGAGATAAGGAAAGCGAAGTAGACAGGCATATTCACATAACATGTAGGAGCACGTAGGGTCAAATGAAGTGCAAAGAAGGGATAGAGTGTACCTCCCTTGAATTGACGCCCCAATGAAGTGAAATTATTCACTTACCCTCCAAAATAATAAAAAGGTCAAGGTACCACTTAAATTATCAAATAATCACATGAAACAACAATTAGATATGAAAAATGAAAGTTAAACACTAAATGGAGTCA
Source organism: Coffea eugenioides (assembly GCF_003713205.1). Classification (NCBI taxonomy): domain Eukaryota; kingdom Viridiplantae; phylum Streptophyta; class Magnoliopsida; order Gentianales; family Rubiaceae; genus Coffea; species Coffea eugenioides. The sequence goes on from NW_020864295.1 coordinate 34,652, forward strand.
ACTAAAGTATTTACGTAGACAAACCAACCATGTACAAAGCAATTAATGCAAGAGGGACTTAATTAGAAGGACTGAAAATTTCTGAAAGAGAGTAAAATAAAATACCAAAATTGATGACTTAAGATGAGACCCATAAAAATCAAATGCAAAAATGTGATTAGAATACAAATCCAAGCTAAAAAATCTATTAAAACTTATTGAACCTCAAAATGCATCCTAAAACTCACTAAACGCCTTACCCAAAATCATGTCAAAGCAAACCAAAAGCAATTAAGATTCTAGAATGACAAAAGTGATTAAATTGTTCAAATAATTGGACCATAACAAGACAAGGGGGAACTTAGGGGGTTAAAGTGCAAGTGTTTTAGGACCTAATTGCAAGATCATGGAATGTAATTGGGCCTTTGTAGTATTACTAGAGACTAGAGGGAGCAAAGTGCAATTTTTGGAAATCATTTTCATGCAAACTCATGCAAACAACGTAGGAAGACAATTTCTGCAGCTGAAAACTTCTACAAACAACATGAATGTGCGCTGCATTTTACTTCCAAACTTGGATTTCATATTCCAAAACCCCCAAATTTGATCAAGACCTTTCAACCAAACATCACAAAACTAATCTAAACCTCATGACATACAATTTTAAGATTCATTCAACCCAAAATATAGCAGGAAACTGATGCAAAATTCTGGGGTTACATTCATATAAAACAGGTTTGGCAACCCGAAATTCATCTTCAACAGGTATGTGATCTTGATTCAGGTGGTTTAGACTCCAAGCAAGCCAACTCAAACACCATTTATTCAAATTCTTCTTTTCAATATAAGGCCGACAAACAAGCTGGGGGCGAAATTTGGTGGGCAATCGTGGAAAGGGAATCAGCAAAGAAAATGCAGCAAAATGATTCGATGGCTGCAACGAATGGGATTGTTATATTGCAGCTGAACTCTATTTCAAAACATGGCTCTACTTCATAGCATACATGCATACGGTACTCCAATCAAAAGATAAACAAATCAAACACTTTAGCTATGCAAAACTTCAACAAACGGACATGCAAGCCTGCTGCATTTTTTATTTCCAAACCCAAATTTCAGACACAAACATTCGGCTTTGTTAAAAAGAAAATTCCTGGTTTTCTGGTGTGATTTCTTTTCATTCGAACACCACAAATGACTTAAACAACACAGCCTTGGACTTGACATCCAATCAAGCAAAAGCGTAGACAGAAATGACGCAAACTCTAAACTTCAGACAGACTACAAACTTCAGCACCCCAAAACAGCATCAAGTTGAAATCTTAAACCAGAAAAACAAAGTTCAACATCCTAACCTACAAACAACAAAAGAAAAAGGAACAGCAATCCACGAAGTATTAGCAAAAATCAGCCCGAAACTTTTCATTTCTCTGAAATTTTCCATGCACCAGGTTCGGATGACATGTATTTCCTTACTCGGCTTTGTCAAAACACATACAAAATCTAAACACTCCAGCCCATGAGATCAATATCAACTGATGTAAAAGAGAGCAAGCAACAGAGAGCGAATCAATCAACCATGAGCCAAACACTCAAACAAGCAGCCACAGAAACAAAACGCAGCGGCAAAGATTCCCTACATCCTGATCTACATCTCATGATACTTGACTGGAAAAGAAATGAAAATATTACCTTAATCACCCAATGAAGCGCAGAATGATCAAGGATGAGGGCTAACAGATTCACCAGATCTTCGGGGAAGCACCAGTGGAAAACAGCGCCGCTGACCTGGTCACTTGGAGCTCCGATCCTTCCTTCCCTTCCAGATTTTCTTTCGGTTTCAATTCTCTCTCCAACCAGCCATTGTTACCCACTCTCCTTCTGTTTTTGCTTTCCCTTTTGTTGCCTCAACCGTCAGCTCCTAGATGAAGCCCTCTGTTTTTCTTACAGTCGTCCCTTTCTAGCCTCTCTCTCGGTTTTTTCCTGTTTTTGCCGTCAACCTCACGGCCGCCTCCCTCTCTGTTTTTCCCCCTTTCCTACGCTGTTTTTCTTTCACCTCCCTCGCCCCTCTGGTTTCTCTCTATTGCTCTCGGTCCTTTTGCCTTTGATCTCTCTATCCAGCCGCCAACCCAGAATCCTCTCTTTGTTTCTTTTCTGGTTTCTTCCTTTTCTTCCCCCCAGAATCTCCCTCGCTCTCGGCTCTTATCCTTTTCTTTTGCCGTTAATCTTTTTATCCCCCGTTGGTTCTCCCTTGCGGCTGTCTTGCGGCTTTCCTTTTATATCTAGGAACCACAACCCTAAACCTTCAGCCAGCTCTTCTATATTTACAGCCCAAGGGGCTGCCCGAAGTCCTCCCTTGCAAGCTGCAAAAACGCAGCTTGCAAGTCGCGTTTCTCTTTTTTTTTTTTTTTTTTTTTTTTTTTTTTTTTTTAACTTTCAACTTAATAAATACAGAAATGATAAAATATAAATAATAATAACAAAATGCCAAAAACCAGGTAATAATAATAATAATAATAATGAAAATAATTTAAAAACTAAACAACTAAAAACAACAAAAATGGCCATTTTTCCATCTTTTTTGTTCCATTTTTCATTTTTCATATTTTTCATTTTTTTCTTTCAAGAAAGCATTGAATTTAAATTACAAACGACTAAATCATATTTTTTTGAATGCTTTTCTTTTTTTCTTTTCTTTTCTTTTTCAACAAATTCTATGATAAAACTTAAAAATAAAAATAAAACTGGAAACTAAAAACTAAAAATGAACACGACAAATAAAAAAAAACTAAAAATGAAATTACACCAAAAATTTGGTGTCTACAGTTTGCCCCTCTTTGTCCGAGTTTTGAAAAACTTGAGACAAAGAAGTAGACACCAAATACTTACCTGTGTTATTCGGCTGCAAATTACTCAAACGATGGGGACTGACCCCTGACAGGAAATTTTAAAATCGGGACTGACCCGAGACAGAAATAAAATCGGGACTGACCCGAACAGAAATTTAAACTTGGGATAGACCCACGGGATAGACCCGAACAGAAATGTAAAATTGGGATAGACCCACGGGATAGACCCGAACAGAAATTTAAACTTGGGATAGGCCCACGGGATAGACCCGGACAGAAAAATTAAAATTGGGACTGGCTAGAGAAGGAAATTCAAATCATGGGACTGGCCCGAACAAGCTTTAATCACGGGACTGACCCGAACAGGCTTTGAATTGTGGGACTGACCCGCATAAGCTTTGAATCGTGGGACTGACCCGAAAATGCTTTTGATCGTGGGACTGACCCGAAAATGCTTTGAATCGTGGGACTGACCCGAAAATGCTTTTGATCGTGGGACTG
>NW_020864296.1:0-17379 GCF_003713205.1 Coffea eugenioides
ATCCCAGTGGCCACTAAACTTTTCCCATCGTCGAGTTTTGGTCACTCAACTATTAAAAGCCTGGTTTTGACCATCAAACTGTATAAAAGGTAGACTCGAGCCCATTCTGTTAGATTTAGTCGTTAACTTCGCAGAGGTGTCCGTTTGCGCGATTTCCAATACAAAAGGTAGGGTCAATTTAGGAAGTCGAAAATATATCTTCTTGTTCTTCTTGTATAAAGCTAATAAAGATTACTTACCCGAGAGAAACTACAAGAGAAGGAAATGGAAGAAGCCCAACTTGGATTAGAGGAAGCAGGACCAAGATCAACGCCACCAAGAGCCGGGCCAGCAAGATCCATGCCACCTACATCGTTGACACCCATTTTGCCTACTTGTGTTTGTGGGATGAAGACAGTAATGATAACTTCATGGACTGCACAAAATCCGGGAAGAAGATTTGCCAAATGCGCATTGGAGGAGGTTTGTAACATTTTTTTAGATACTTAATTTATTATTGTGTAAGAAATATAATGAATTTGTTTTTTTTTTAAGGATGGCTGTGGCTATTGGGGTTGGATAGATGATGAAATGTGCGCTCGATCTACAATGATTATACCGGGTCTACTCAGAAAGATCAATGGAATGGAGGAAAAAATGGTTGAATTTGAAAAAGCTGCAAGAAAGTGGGAAGCAAAAGCTGTGAAATTGGAGGGTAAAATGAAGCCACTTCAAACTGAAATTGCCAAGTACAAATCAGCCAATAAGCGACTCATTCGATGCGCAGTGTTGCCTTGGCTAATAGTTGTCTTAGCAATGTTAGTTATGAGAATAGATAATTCTGGTGGCATGCTACAAATTTGTGGCATCGTTGAAAATCCTTGAAGAATAGCTACTCTGTTGTAATGGTAGCATATTGAAAGGGAAAGGGCAAATGGCTTTATAAAGCCCCTTTTGTACCCCTCTGTATAAACATTTTGATGTATAAAAGTTGTATTGTTCACATGAATAAATAGTTATTATTTGGTGTCAAAAAAGGTTTGAAACAACACATTTCAGTTCTACTAATTTCATCAATAAATGACAGAGACATAAGAACTAAACAAAAGTGCTGCATTAACATAGAACAATCTGTGTAGATTGGACAAAATAAATTGTTTGTACATATGGACCATGTTCGTAATAGGTCAGCATATCAAATCCAAAACAAACTTCATACAAAAAGACAAAATGTAGTTGCATTATGTCCCAATCTAGCTATAGCTTTACTTCCTCTTCAATTTGATCCTCTTTTGACTCTTGGTTGTCCTCTGGTAGTTGTTGCTGAAGTTCCTCCTCTTCTAGTACCAGCTCTACTCCATTTTCCTCTCCAATTTCCAACAGTGAAAGGAGGTTCTTTACCTAAATATGCATAATTGGCATTGATCTGCCCCTTTTCTGAATCTGTTAACTTTCGTTTTCCTGCTTTCCTTTGTTGATGAGCCCCTTGGCTCTGAGACTGTTGTTGGTTTTGTACAACTTCTTCCTGCTGTCGATGCTGTGCATGTTCACTTTCCTCAACAGCAGATTGTGATTGCTGTTCTTGTTGGTTCTGCTGATACTCTTGATCCTGCTGCTGCTGTTGTTGCTGATCCTGCTGCTGTTGCTGTTGCTGATGTTGATTCTGTTGCTGGTGTTGCTGATTTTGCTGCTGTTGATATTGATCCTGCTGCTGGTGTTGCTGGTGCTGGTGCTGGTGTTGGGTCTGCTGCTGCCTCTGGTGCTGGTGTTGGGTCTGATGTTGCCTCTGGTGCTGGTGTTGGGTCTGATGTTGCCTCTGCTGCTGGTGTTGGGTCTGTTCATGCTGACTCTGGTGCTGGTGTTGGGTCTGTTCATGCTGACTCTGGTGCTGGTGTTGGTTCTGTTGTTGCTGTTGCATGTTCTTAGAACCACGTTGCTGCTGTTGGTGCTGCTGCTGCTCCTCGCTATCCTGATTCTGCTGTTGTTGATTGTCTTGTTGCTGCACCTTGCAACCAGCTGCATTATGGCCGGCAACACCACATTTTCTGCAATGGATGACTATTCTTCTCCGCAACCTGTTTCCAGTCTTTTGAGTTTCAGTAGGATCTCTTCTCCTGGCCTTCTTAGGTCTGCCAGGTTGCACTATCCTTTCTGGTGGATCAAGATCCACCCCATCAGCTTCAGGCCACATTACTTGTCCATTGATAGGATACAAAATATTTTTGTAAATTTTTAGAAACAGATCTCTGTTGTAGCAGTCATACACCTCTTTATAGGGGTCGCCATTATTTCTGTGAATTGCTGCAATAGCATGACAGCAAGGAATACCTGATAGATCCCACAGTTTGCATGTGCAGGATTTTTTCTTTAAATAAACAGCAAACTGGGCCCCCCTTGGTCCCCTAACCTGGTATCCATCCACAGCATTTCAAATGGTCCTCCATTGTCTTGATTCTATCACCCTATCATCAATTATTTTTTTAATTAGTGGGCCAATGGACAATTCAAACTTCTCCATTGCAGTTGTTCTTCTCTGTATCCTCTCCATCAGAAATATCCTAATGGACTCTAACATTGTGATAATTGACTGCTGCCTAGCTTCAAGTATATGACCATTAAAACTTTCACACAAATTATTAACCAACATATCGCATCGAGTATGTTCTGAAAAAAAAGTCTTACACCAATGACTGGAATGTGGTGCTTTCTTCACCCATTCATATGCTTCCTTGTCAAAATTTTCCAGATCTGCTGCTGCTTTCTTGAATAGTCCTTCAGTAGTACTTGCTGCAATGTTCCACAGTTTTGTCTTCAGGGCAAGTCCACGATGTTTCTTCTTGAAGTTGTTATACAGGTGCTGCACACAGTATCTGTGCTCACTGTTTGGTAGTACCTCAGATAATGCTCGGTCAAGACCCTATAAATTATTACAAACAAAAGGCATTAGTAAATTGAAACAGATTTGTGTACTGTGCATATACAAAGGGAAGGAGTTAATACCTTCTGCTGGTCAGAAACAAAGGTGTAGCTGTACCCATTTTCAATCTGCAAGTCATTCTTCAGCAGCTCAAAAAATCATTTCCACTGTTCAGTTGCTTCCCTCTCAACCACTGCCCAAGCAATGGGCCACCATCCATTGTTGGGATCTACTCCAATAGCAGTCAACAGCTGTCCCCGATATTCAGCCTTTATGTGGCATCCATCAACCCCAATAATGGGCCTACAACCGTCAAGAAAGCCTTGTTTTAATGGTCCCAAACAGCAATAAAGTCTCATGAATTTTGGGTTGCATCCAGGTTGTCTGAAGGGAGTAAACATAACTTCCATTGTGGTATTTGGGTGTGTCCTCTTAATTTCTGCACAATATCTCCATATGTCCTTATATTGCTGCTCTGCATTCCCTTGAATCTCCTTTTTAGCAATTGCCCTTGCATTGTATGCCACCCATTTTGAAATTTCAGCTTTGAAGTCCTCATCAACTATTTGTCTTAATAATCTTGGAGGCATTTCAACATTACATCTAAATCTCTCCATGTACTTGTTTGCAAGCCACTTAGCAGAAATATTCTTGTTCTTCCATACATGACTGCAGTTTGTGTGCTCATTATTCATGCTCTTGACAACCAAATCAGCTATTCCAAGTTCCTTCTCAACTGAAGCATAAACAAACCATTGGCAAGGAGGTTTGCATTTTGCTCTAAACCTTTTTTTTTCATTTGTGTATGGCTTTACTGGTTTTCCTTTCATGATGGAATATGTTCTAACAGCTAATCTTAGCTGTTCAGCTGACTCAAACTTCATTCCTATGTGAAACTCAAAATTAGGGTCTTTTAGATCTCTCTCCGGATTGAAATCAACATACCTATTCCTCCAGTCATCATCATTCTCTTCATCTGAGGAGCCAGCATCACTATGCAACTCAGTCACCACTGTGTCTTTATCTAATGCATGGACATCATCTAAATGAGGAGCTGCCTCTTCTCCTGATGCTCTATTGTTGTTTCTTCTCCTTCTAACTTGCTTCTTCCTCCGCGACTGTTGGTTTCCAGTTCCCACATCCGTGGGTTGTTCTTCATTTGTCTCAGGCTGTTGCTGATGTTCAAATTCAGTTTCAAGTCCTGATTGTTGTGACCATGGATCCATCCCAACTGTTTGTTGTTGTCTGCCTAGCTCATCTACAACTGATTCTTGCTGTTGTGCAGCATTATTACAATCATCATTAGAATTGGGATGCTGTGAAGATCTAGGTTGCTCTGTATTTGAAGAATCCACACCAGATTTTAGCCCCTCAACAATCAATTCTTCTAACATTTCTTCATCCCTACAGAAATCCCTATCAGCACTAAAGCGATCACAGTCTCCATCCGAATCAGTATCAGTCTCCACTTGGCCATCTATATTTCCTCTATCATTTGCATCCCCATCATCCCCATTATTCAAGGCATTCTCTTTAGAAGAGTTCCCAACATCTATCTTGCCAATTGATCTTGTAAATGGCACTAGTTCAAATCCAGGTTCCCTAATAACATTTCCATTTTCGTCAAGTTCCTCGATGGTGACTGCGGCTTTTTTACTCAGTTGTAGATCAGAAGGAAGGGACTTTGTGGCCATCATCTTGATTTCATTCTTTGACTGGTGGTCACAGTACACCTCCATGATTTTATGCTTATAAGCCCAATTGCAAAAACTGATAATGGCTTTATCAGTAGATAATTCCTTCAACCCATTTCGAAAATCTTTTCCAGGCTCAACATAGTAATACACCATACATCCATAATGCCCTAATTTATCCACCATGTAGTTTATTTCATGCACAGACATTGTTTCCGCATCACATAAATCAACATAATCTACATGCCCATCAATGTATCTGTAATTTTGCCAATTGAATTTACCCCCATGATACATTCGTATGGTGAACAGAGAAGAACCTGGCACTGCATGACATGCGATTAGTTAAAAAAATTAAAATTTTAGTCAAAACTAGTAAACCCAAATTCAATGAATGAATTATTTATTAACCCCTTTTTCCAGCATTAAGAATACTTTAATCAGTGTACTATGAAATCTCTATGCTTTATTGCAAAAAGCCAAAACAACGATAAAATGTAGCCCATACATACATGAAACACACAATCTATTCTGGGATGTGGATAACTAAACAAACTTAGGGATTTTAAAACTTTACCGTATGCATCAGATGGATCAAAATGCTGGCCCCTTGGTCTAATCACCCACTTGGGCCACTCCATCGTTCCACGAAATGAAGATCTTGTTTGTCAACCCGTTCTGCTGTCGCTCAATCCCCCAAAATTCTTCGTTGTTGCGTTTTTCTTTAATTGTCAATTGTTTGATGTTTGGGTTTAGGCAAGGAAGAAAAAGAACAGATGCATGGGAGAGGAAGAAGAGGTGCAAGTGATATTTTCGACTTCCTAAATTGACCCTACCTTTTGTATTGAAAATCGCGCGGACAGACACATCGGTGAAGTTAACGACTAAATCTAACAGAATGGCCTCGCGTCTACCTTTTATACAGTTTGGTGGTCAAAACCAGATTTTTAATAGTTGAGTGACCAAAACTCGACGATGGCAAAAGTTTAGTGGCCACTGGGATAATTTGCTCTATTTTCCACATGTAGACACCAAATTTTGAATAATTTTATATAGCATCTATTTCATGATTTTCATTTTAGATTGCTTGCGTTCGTTGTTTACTTTTAGTTTTAATTTTTGGTTTTAGCTTTTAAGTTTAAAGTTAGCGAAGAGCTTTTAGAAAAAAAAGGAAAATTTGTTCACAAAAATATGTTTATTTCTTTAAATTCAATCTTTGGGCACTTTAGTTATTTTTATTAAGTTATTTTGAGGAAAAAGAAAATGATGAAAAATGGAAAATTTAAAATTTAAAAATGGCTATTTTTGTTTAGTTTTTTGTTTAAAATTATTTTTGTTTTGTTATTATTATTATTACCTGGTTTGTGTAATTTTGTTATTATTATTATTTATATTTTATTTTATCATTTCTGTAATTATCAAGTTGTTTTTAAAAAAAAAAAAAAAAAAAAAAAAAAAAAATGCTCGCGGCATGCAAGCTGCATTTTGCCGCAGCTTGCAAAGGGGTCATCGAGCGGCTCCTTAGCTGCAAATACAGGGAAAGTTGCTGGAGTTTTAGGGTTGGGGTTTGCTCGTATAAAAGCCAAGAGAAAGGCTACAGCCGCAAGGAGGTTTTTTGGAGAGCATGGACAGGCTAAAAAAACTGAGCGAGGGTTTTGGGGGAGAGAGAGTGAGCGGATAAGAAAACCCGAGAGAAGGCGGAGAGAAAGGGGGCTGGGCATCGAGTGATGGCTAAAAAAATCTGAAGGAAGAACAAAGCAAGCAAGAGATTGGCAGCGTGGGTTCTGAAAGAAAAGAAACGAAGAAAGCAAGAGGGAACTTTGGGTAGGCCGAGAGAAAGAGAGAGCTTCATCGTAGGGGGCTGGGCATCGAGTGACTGCGGCAAAGATTTGGAAAGGCTAGTGACGGCTGGGAAGGTTTTGGTGGAGAGCAAAAGAAAGAAACAGAAGGAGAGGTAAAGGCGACTGGGTTTTAGAGGCAGAGGTAGCTACGGGCTAAGTTTCTGGGGGGAGCTAGCCAAGTGGGGATCTGAAATGAAGAAAGTTGCAGTAGAGGTGAGCGGCTGAGTTGAGCAAAAGGGGTAGGAGAGTTCCCTGGCGGTGGAAGCAAGAGCCAAGGAGTGACGGCTAGAAAGACTGAGGGAGAAGGAAAGAAAAGCCACACAAAAGTGGCGGTGGTAAAGAAAGCCAGAACCAGAAATGATTTTCTGCAAAAATTTCGGCAGAACAGGCTGGTTTTCGGCACCCCTTGCGGCATGATTATCTCCTTTACAGTCATTTAATTCGTTTGGGTTTTGGTTTCTGCATCAAATACGAAGCCAGGGGAAGGATTTTTGTTCAGAAATGGTTCGCAGAAAGCACCTGGAAAGCCCTTGAATCTGGCTCCCAAATCATCAGCTTGGCTTCGCGGGTGTGGGTTCGAAATCTCCATGAAGCCAATCCAGCAGCCTTTTTACGGAAATTCCTGACCTGATTTTGATCCAAAAGGCTTCATCAGGTACTCTTCTGAACTAGTTTTATAGTCCCTCTCTTTGTCATTTGTTGGTTTAGTCAGCTATCTTTCTTTCCATTTTGCTGCATTTTATGTCCGTGAGCCTTGCTGCGTTTTTTTTTCTTTCATGTCGGTCAATTCGAATTTTCTGTTTTAATCCTGCAGCAAAACGTAGTACTTGGTTTAGATGATGATTGAGATTTGTTTTGTTCGTTTGTTTTGACTCGAAATTTTGATATTCGTTGGGACTTGTTTGCATGACAAAGTGAAAGAATGCCACGGTTGAAGGTTGCAGAAATTTCCAGATTTAGCATGTTTTTTCCCTTCTATGAAATTTTCAATTCTTGGGGTCTCAAAGTGGAGAGAATGCTTGGTGAATTTGTTACTTTAACCCAAGACAAAAATTCTCAGATTCGGTCAGATTGTCTGTGTTGATAAGAAATGGAGGAAGTTGCGGCAGTTTTTTGTTCTTCAAGTGTTTACATATTCTTCCAGAAATTTTGCACGAGATCTTTTCTAAACTTTCTACTTGTTTGGATGATGGTGGGTATGGTGTTTGCGCCTAATTTAAAGTGTGTGTTGGGTTTGAAATCAGAATTTTGAAAACCAGCTGCGCGTTTGGATTTTGTTTCGGTTGTTGAGAGCATCAGAGCAACACATTGCAGAAGTTCTCTTTGCATTTGATTTATATGATTCTGTGTTTTAACATGAAAGTTTTTATGGTGACAAATGAGATTAATGTGTGATTGTATTGCATTGTTGTCTGAGACATTGAAGTGTGGATTGTTTGAGATGATGACTTGGAAAGAAAACCGTAGCTGGAAGTTGCATAAAGCTTCATCACAGAAATTTGTTTGCAGAAGCATTCTTTACGTAGGTGCATGAAGCTTGCATGTAAATGGCTTTCACAAATTGCACTTTGACCTCCCAAGTTCCCTTTTGCTTCACTATGGCCCAATCAATTGCATAATTTCATCAATTTGATCCTTAGTAGTTTTAATTTTTGCAATTTCATCACTTGCTTTGTTTTAATTAATTACCATGCTTTGTTTCAATTGCACTTAATTTATGACTTTAGGAGCTTTATAACCAAGTGAGCTCGTGTCTGCCTATTTTCTTCAATTTTCCCAAATAAATTGGTACCTTGACCATTTCTTTTATTTTGGAGGATGAATAAGTGATTTCACTTCATTGGGGCCCGATTGCAAGGGAGGTAACCTCTATCTCCTTGATTTTCATTTCTCCTACGTGCTCCTATGTGCTAAGTGTGAATTGCATGTCTACTTCGCTTTCCTTACCTCCTTGCGTGCATTTACTTGCTTTTGCTTTTATTTAAGTTTTATGGGGTATGTGTACACCTCTTGGCTTGTAATAGATAGTGCTCGGAGAGCATCTTGTCCATTTCCCCTTTCCCTTTATGCTTTTATGGGGTATGTGTACACCTCTTGGTTTGTAATAGATAGGGCTCGGAGAGCATCTGGTCCATTTTCCCCTTCCCCTTGTTTGCTTGTTTTTGTTGCTACATGTTTAATTGCTTTGATAGGGCCTCGCATCTAGTCGAGCATGCTAAATGTTATGTGCTATGTGTTTATACGTGTTTGACATGTCTACTCGCTTTCTATAGCATGAATGAATGTGATGGATGAATGTACGTCACCACACTAGTCCAATGCTAGTTGTGGCTCATTAGGTATTTCCCCTCGTTAGCACATCATTTGCATGTTCACTACATGTCATGCATTTTTCTTAGTTTTATCATTTGGCATGCTCCTCGAGCCCCTTCTCCCCTCATTTTAGGATTTTGCATCTCATACTAGTTATAGGGTTCATTTGCCTGGAGAGTCCCCTTAAATATGGGATATAGACGAGTGTGGCTTTTTCTAAGCCTTAGCACGCTTGTATCCTCTCTATAAAAGGGTAAATTGAGTCACGACTTAGGTCTCCCCGTACCCATCTTGCTTGCATTCCCTAGGCTCATGCATTCTCAATCCACTCTATCATTACACTTTCACTTTTGTCTCATTTGCACACATGCACCTTTTTATCACCTTCACTTGCACACGAACACTTTTTTGTCTCCACTTGCACACGAACCCTTTTTATCTTCACTTGCACACGAGCATTTTATCTTCACTCGCACACGAGTACTTTCATCTACATTTGCACACCTTCACTCTTATCTTATTACTTTTATCATTTTTCTCACTTCACACAAGCTCACACTTTCACATAGCATGCATTCCACTCATTTTTCACGTCATTTAGGTTTAGGTGTGACCTCTCCAAAAGGATCATTATTGGGCTTCACAATTAATGTGATTGGTACCACTCAACCTTTGGAGAGAAATTTCCCCCAATCCCCCTAGGTCTAGGTTTTTGCATTCATATAGACATATCCAATACGCGATACATACCTTGGGTAGAAAAATTAGGAAAAATGGTTTAAGTCACGCAACTAGCCTTGGCTAGGTCGAAGGGGTGCCTTGGATTTCTGTCCTTGCCTTCCCCTTCGTCAAATGTGACCCCCGATCCCTCTTTTGGTTACGCAGACCCAAAAGTTCTCAAAAAGGGTTTATTTATTTATTATTCAAAAACAAAAAAACACTTTTTGGGTGACTTGGTACACCCTAACTCTATACCAAGTGGCGACTCCATTTTTGATACAAAAAACCCTTTTGAACTTCACTTGGCCAAACCGTCGCATTCTGAGTCCCCTGGCCTTTTACTTTTCATTTTGCACACGTTCACACCACACACCACACAATTCAACACACCCATCACAAACACACTCCATTCGAAAAGTGGGGCGCGACAGTTGGCGACTCCACTGGGGACCTCCTAAGTGGGTCCGAGCATTTGATTTGGCCATTCTTTTCCCTTTTCTACCCTTTTTATGCGTAGCATTTGGATATTAGGGTTGCATTTTTCCTTTTTAGGACTTTTTGCCTCGCGCACGTACCAAACTACTCCCCACTCACGTATGTATGATTGGTTGTTTGGATGTATATTTTACTCGTTTTATCTCGCGCTTTGCATTGCATTTGGGTGGGGGATGTACCCTAGAGCCTCGCGTTGGTTCTTGATCTCTCCCCTCCAAACGAGCACTAGCATACGCGCATACGCTTTAATTATTTTTACCCCTCATTATTTTTCTTTTAGTGGCTTGTCACGCCACTCCACCCCATTAGGATTTTAGGCGACCCACTTGGACATGTGATCGTATCACGACGTGTGCGTAGCATGATCCGAGGGGTCACTCGATCTTCCGCTTTAAACTTTAGGTTGATAACCTATTAGTTTTTAGTCGAAGGTTGAGGATTTTTTTAGATTCGCCCAGACGGGTAGCCGTAACACGACGTGTGCGTAGCAACGTCTGGGGAATCGCTCGAGCCACCGACAAGGAACCTTGGGAGTGATGACCCTTGGTTTCCAAGTCTGAAGGCTCGGGGACCTATGACTTATCGAGTCTAGATGCATTAGTGAACCCTAACCTCATGCATCCATTTTAGCTTGCCTAGGGTAGAGTCAACCTTACCCTATTAGGGACACTATTCACGAGGGGAGGGGTCCAACCCCTTTCTCCCTTTTATCGCTTTATTTCTTTGTGCTGATTTCGTTGCCACAATGTGTTATGTGTATTTATCTGCCTGAACTAACTTTTCTTGGTTTTGTGTCCCCATTGCATTCACAAACCCTAGCAAATAAGAGGTCTGGCATGACCTTCTTTTAGAACCTACCCTCGTAGATAGGTTATTGCACGTTTAAAGATTTTGGGATATTGCATTCATAGATTAATAATTGCATAGCATTCTAAGCCTACCTTGGCGTAATAAAGGGTCCCTTAGGTCATGTTTCATTTCGAATTGCATATTTTACTACTTTAATAAAATGGCATCATGCATAAACCCTAGAAAGGGAATGCCATTTAGGGGATCCCGTGTCAGGAATAAACCACCTTGTGTCTCGGATACTTAATCCAAAGAGACTTGCACGTTTACATTTTGTACCATCCAAAGGGGTATTGCACAAGGTAAGGTGGGATTCGATCAGTTTCATGGAGCGATCTTTGGAATATGAGCGTCTAATAATCACTTTTTGGCCATTTTATCAAAAATTGGTAAAAATCCCTTGCGTAAAGGACATTAATTTGAAGAAATTCACAAATGATTCCTCCTATTGAGACGTTAAATAAATTGAGGCCAAAATTTGATTTTTAGAAGGTCATAGACCAATGCACCTCAATAATTTTGAAATAATCAATGGCCGGACAATTCAACCAATCCATTTTGTTAATTCATTCAATAAATCATCAATTCATTTGACCAACTTACCCTTTTTAGGGTCACCAGGTCGATTTTTGAATAAATCATCAATTCATTTGACCAACTTACCCTTTTTAGGGTCACCTGGTCGATTTTCAATAAATCATCAATTCATTTGACCAATTTACCCTTTTTTAGGGTCATTTGACCAATTTACCCTTTTTAGGGTCATCTGGTCAATTTTGAATAAATCGTCAATTCATTTGACCAATTTACCCTTTTTAGGGTCATCCGGTCGATTTTGAAGAAATCGTCAATTCATTTGACCAATTTACCCTTTTTTAGGGTCTTTTTGACTAAATCTACCCTTTTTAGGTCAGCGTCGTTTTGAATAAATTGATCAATTCATGTGACCAATTACCCTTTTAGGTCTTTTGACCAATTTACCCTTTTTTAGGGTCATTCGGCCGATTTTTGAATAAATCACCAATTCAATTTCATTCATTTGGCCAATTACCCATTTTTAGGGTAACCGAGCTGATTTTGAATAAATCAAGTTTCGTTCAATCTATTTGATCAATTTACCCTTTTTAGGGTGATCTGATTAATTTTGGATAAATTAAATTTCATTCAATTCATTTGACCTGTTTCCCTTTTTAGGGTAATCCGGTCGATTTTTAATAAATTGTCAATTTCATTTGACCAATTAGGATTTCAATGTCGAATTTCAAAATGGAAAACCTAGTCGATTTTGAGAAAAGCATCCATTGCATCCAGCCATTTGATCAGTTGGAGTTTTGACCCGTGCTTCACTGAGAAAAGTTGTCAAAACGAATTCCAATCTCTTCGATAGGAAGTTCGTCAAGGTCAAACCCGTGCGTTTTGTAAATTCTTGTATCGATCAAAAGTGATCAATCCATTCGGACGTTGTCCTCATTTTGACAAATCTCTCATTGACCAAATTCTTTCAAAATTATTTTTCACTCAATGAGTTGATCAGATCCATCAGGTATGGTATAGTGCCTACCCTAGAGGATTGCATTTTCATGCTAGGCCTACCCTTGGCATAAAAGGGTTCCCCCATAGGACATGCATACCGATTTTATATTCTTGTTTACTAACTCGGGGTATTTTTCTTTTGTTTCCCCCCTCCCCTGCATTCATAAAAAAGGTTTCAATAAGATGAAAATATTTCCCTATATTGGATAACAATTTTTTGATCCGATAAAGTTTGGAAAGTATTATTTGATTCTTGGGCAGATCCAATAATGGAAACCTGAAAGATCCATCTGAAAGCTCTAGGCTAAGAGCTTCTAAGAGATTTTGTAATTGTTTTTCAAAGGAAAATTCTGTTTATTTGATTTGTTAATACATTTTTGTTTCAAAAGAAAAGGAGACGAAAAGTGTATATGTGGAGATCTTTAGAAGTTTCCCTCCTCATTTGTATCGTAATTGAACGAGAAATTTTTGTTTCAAACTTTTTCAGCAATAAAGTTTTGGACAATTATTGTTTTGTGTAAATTTATGTACATTTCATTCTTTATTCTTATTCATTGGAGATTTTATGATGAATTTTGATGAAATAAGACCAAATCGAGATTTCCTCAACCTCCAGCCTGGAAATTCATAAGTGTATGCTTTTTAAAATCCTTACGTACACTAGATTGGTGATCCGAGCTATACAATAAGAGTGCTCAGAAAGAAAAGGGTGAACGATCACTCAAAAGGCCCAATGAGATACCTTTCTCCTTCACTTAACCCCAAAATAAAATCAGTCACATTGATCGATAAATTGCAAGTTGGGGCAACTTTTGCTTGAAAATGTCCGCTGTGTCTAATCCGATTCAATCACATCTAAGTGAAAGCAAAAATGTGCGTTATCCTTGTTTGTTTTGAAAATTTGGAATGAAACTTCGAGCATTCGTTTCACTACCTATACACACTTTATCATTTGCTTCCCCATTTGAGCCTTTGAAAGAATAATTTCGTTTCAAATAAGTGCCTTAGTGATCACTACCCTTCATTGAAAAATTTTCAAATATCAAAAAAGGGAATGGATTTTCAATGAGCATTTCGTTACTTTGATTGTCATGAAGCGTAAGAATGATACTTTGGCCATCATTTCTACAATCTAAACACTGATCATCCCTTGCATCCTCGTTTGAGCTAAATTGGTGGTTCTTTTCGAGTGCACATATGATCGCACCCCACATTGGGGAAGGAGATTGGGAAATTTTGAAAAAAAAAAGAGAGAGAAAAGAGAAAAGCAAAAATGCCAAAAGGAAAGAAAAGAGGGAATCACAAATTGGAGAAGTTTGAATTTATCGGGGATTCAATTTTGGAAAAAGAAAGGGAAGAGATTTGTCCGCGTGGATCGCCAACGTTTCACAAATATGGATGAACAAGGGTCTTCCTCAATCAGTTAATTCAGATACATGCCAAAAATTTCCCATTAACGAAAGTTTCCTTTCGGAGTTATTGTAAGGAACGGAATACAAGTCAGGCCATCTTCTTTTCCAATCAAACATTCTATCCCTAGCTATCCTTTTTGAGCCTTCAGAATAAATTATTTCGTTTGGCAACCCCTGAGAATCGCAAACCCCACACTGGGGGCAAGTTTGTGTTGAAAAAGAAAATTTCAAAAAGTGAAAAGCAACAAAATCAAAAGCAAAAGAAGAAAAGAGAACCTCAGTTCAAAAATAAACTGGGGCAAATTTCAAAGAATGGCAAAAAGCCGAAAAGGCAAAAGAAAAGAAAATGAAAGTGAAAAGCCTCAATTGAGCATAAATTGGGGCAAATTCTGGTTTAACCCTAAAATAGGGTTGGTAACAATGCGATCTCAGATTTTTCAAACTGCTTTTGAAATCTGCCTTCAAGCCTTAACTTGCCTAAACACCCCGCCTGACCCCATTACAAAAGCCAAAAGTCCTGACTTCTGTTCTTTGCAATGGCCTTGTCAAGGAAATCTCTGATGCCGGAAATTTTAGCTGTATTTCTGAATTGATTGGGTGTGAGGTTGACACTGCTCTTCATATGAAACCCCGCGAGGGCAATTTTGAAAAAAAGAGAAAAAAAAGGGGAAAAAGCGAGCGAATGCAAAAGAAAAATGCAAAAAGATTTGATGCTGAAAGTCCCTGGTGAATGATGAGGGAAAAGTCAAAATCCAAAATCTTGAAATCCAAAATGAGGGAAATTTTTGAGGAAAATGCGATCTTCGGTGCAATGTCCTTGAACGACTTATCTTTTAACTCTCGTTTCAAGCCAAATTACAAGCTAATAAAGTCCATCGTTGACTTATTCTTTCATGACAATCCAAAGTGAGGATTATGCTCGTAAGAAATCCATCAATCATTTGTGATCATGGGAGTATAACCAGTTTTCACCGGTTTAGCTATCGTTTCTACCCATTTTGTTGCAAGCCTGTCAAGCTTGTATGTTGACTCAGTTTTCTTGGCATATAAGGGTGACAAACTATTTTGCTTTCATGAAGACGTGATATCGAATCATCACAAAATGAGACAAATCTTGACCTCCCATCTTCCTTTAGCCATTTCCAAATCAAAAATATAGTCACTTGATTGGTCCTGACAGATGAGCCAACAAGAAGTGGTGATCCACTACCCAAAGCACCGATGCTAAAAGTGAGGGAGAAATCTTCTTGAATTTGGTGTTATCTTGGAAATATTCATCATGAATTTTGCTATATGAGTTTAAGCAAGACATTTCAATTTTCTTCACATGCTATGCTTACTTTGTTTCAAACAAATGGAGCGTCATCCAAGCAAAATTTTTGAAGTCAAGTGGGCCCATACTGGGGCAAATTTTTGTTTATGAGATTTCACAAAATAAGCCCACACAGGGGCAAATATTTGTGTAATCCAATTGAGGATTTCGTCCAAGAATCAAATAATGTATTTTTTCAAGTCAATCACGCTGCCCTTTTCATGAAAATTTGAATGCATGAAAGCCCCCTGTGCAGGTATTCATAGTTGAAATCGACGAAAGAGCATCTGGCGATGTGGAAGGCCGACGCCGAAGAAAGAGAAGAAAGAAGGGAAAGAGAAGGCCCTACACTGGGGCAAATTATTTTTTGAAAAATTCTCTCGAAAAATCAGAAAATTCAAAAGTCAAAAATCAAAAATCAAATTCAAATTTTTGTTACTTGGAAAATCAAATTTCTTGATTCCTGACAAATCAAATTCAAGTTCTTGACCAATTGGATGGTAGGACTGGGTCTTATCCCGCTGACCATTCACTTTATCACGTTGGGCCTGGATGTCGTGCCGCCAACCTCACTTTATCATGACAAAATTTTATCAAAAAACATTTTCGGGTCAGTCCCACGATCGAAGGCATTTTCGGGTCAGTCCCATGATCAAAAGCATTTCCGGGTCAGTCCCATGATCAAAAGCATTTCCGGGTCAGTCCCACGATCAAAAGCATTTCCGGGTCAGTCCCACGATCAAAAACATTTTCGGGTCAGTCCCATGATCAAAAGCATTTTCGGGTCAGTCCCATGATCAAAATCTTATTCGGGTTCAGTCCCACGATCAACAAAGCATTTCCGGGTCAGTCCCATGATCAAAATCTTATTCGGGTCAGTCCCACGATCAAAAGCATTTTCGGGTCAGTCCCATGATCGAAAGCATTTCCGGGTCAGCCCCATGATCGAAAGCATTTCCGGGTCAGTCCCACGATCAAAAGCATTTCCGGGTCAGTCCCACGATCGAAGGCATTTTCGGGTCAGTCCCATGATCAAAAAGCTGTTCGGGTCAAGGTCCCATGATCAAAAGCATTTTCGGGTCAGTCCACGATCAAAAGCATTTTCGGGTCGTCCACGATCAAAAAGATTTTCGGGTCAGTCCCACGATCAAAAGCATTTTCGTGTTTCGGAGTCAGTCCCATGATCAAAAGCATTTTCGGGTCAGTCCCACGATCAAGAGCATTTTCGGGTCAGTCCCGCGATTCAAAGCCTGTTCGGGTCAGTCCCGCGATTAAAATCTTATTCGGGTCAGTCCCACGATCAAAAGTATTTTCGGGTCAGTCCCATGATCAAAAGCTCATTCGGGTCAGTCCCACGATCAAGAGCATTTTCGGGTCAGTCCCACAATTCAAAGCTTATTCGGGTCAGTCCCGTGATTAAAGCCTGTTCGGGCCAGTCCCATGATTTGAATTTTCTATCTCTAGTCAATCCCAATTTTATATTTCTGTCCGGGTCCATCCCGTGGGTCTATCCCAATTTTACATTTCTGTCCGGGTCTATCCCGTGGGTCTATCCCAATTTTACATTTCTGTCCGGATCTATCCCGTAGGTCTATCCCCATTTTAAATTCCTGTTCGGGTCAGTCCCGATTTTAAATTCCTGTTCGGGTCAGTCCCGATTTCAAAATTCCTGTTCGGGTCAGTCCCGATTTCAAAATTCCTGTTCGGATCAGTCCCGTTTCAATTCTGGTTCGGGTCAGTCCCGTTTTATTTTTCATGTTCGGGTCAGTCCCATATTAGAATTCCTGTTCGTTGGAATCTTTCGCAGCCGAATAACACAGGTAAGTATTTGGTGTCTACTTCTTTGTCTCAAGTTTTTTCAAAACTCAGACAAAGAGGGGCAAACTGTAGACACCAAATTTTGAATAATTTTATATAGCATCTATTTCATGATTTTCATTTTAGATTGCTTGCGTTCGTTGTTTACTTTTAGTTTTAATTTTTGGTTTTAGCTTTTAAGTTTAAAGTTAGCGAAGAGCTTTTAGAAAAAAAAAGGAAAATTTGTTCACAAAAATATGTTTATTTCTTTAAATTCAATCTTTGGGCACTTTAGTTATTTTTATTAAGTTATTTTGAGGAAAAAGAAAATGATGAAAAATGGAAAATTTAAAATTTAAAAATGGCTATTTTTGTTTAGTTTTTTGTTTAAAATTATTTTTGTTTTGTTATTATTATTATTACCTGGTTTGTGTAATTTTGTTATTATTATTATTTATATTTTATTTTATCATTTCTGTAATTATCAAGTTGTTTTTCAAAAAAAAAAAAAAAAAAA
>NW_020864297.1:0-21449 GCF_003713205.1 Coffea eugenioides
TAAATTTATAAAATATCGAAAGGGTCAAAATATCCATTCAAGGGTTTAATCGAACCAATCGCATTAATTGCGAAGGCCACAATGATTCCTTGAAAGTGTCACGAGTATGCGAATGATGAAATTAAAATAAAAGAAAAGAAATTACATTATGTACATATATAAGTGATCAAAGAAAAATGGAATGCAACATAAAGGGTACGGGAGGCAAAAACTCGTGACATAATTTTCTTATACATGGATTAATAGGGTATTTAAACTAAAAAGTTATAATCACCCATTTCCCATGTTTGAAAAATAATTATCCTAACATGAACAAGCAAATGAACTAGCTTAAATGAGATGCAATTCTAAATGACATGATTAGTACCTATAGAGGGTAAGGGATAATATAATAGGGAATATCATGCAAATGAGAAAAGATCCTAAAAATGAAAATGTGCATGAAAATGTAATGAATATCACAAAAAAAATGAATCTAACGCACGAACGATCTAAGGGTCTAGCGTTGGACTAGCCCATTTCTAAAAATCCTTACTAGCGTTGGACTAGCAAGTAAATGGAGGGAGAAGCCACAACTAGCGTTGGACTAGTGTGGTGACGTCATGCATTTTTAATACATAATAAGACAAGTAGACATAGATTAAAACAAATAAACACATAAGAGCACGTAGCACGTAACACATAAGCATAATATCTAGATGCAAAAATCCTAAGGAAAGCAGGTAAGGCACGTAACATATAAGCCACATAAGCACACAACCTATCTATTACATCGGGGGAGCGCCTAACTACAATCTAAAAGGGAAAATAAAATAAAACAAATCTAATTATCCTATCTATTACATTTTTGAGGTATTTAAGTGCCTCTCAAATAATTATAAAATTAACTAAACAAACATAAGAAAATTTAAATGAACATTCAAATCGAATAAACAAAGCATATAAAAATGTATAAACACATAGGAACACGTAGGAGCACATAAGAGCACGTAATTGACATTAAAATAATAATAATGGGGTACCTCCCTTTTGAAGTGGTGACTAAACGGAGTCAAATTGCCCTATTTATACTCAAAATGAACAAAAGAATCATGGCACCAATTTAATTGAAAAACTAATAATAATGAAAATTCACCTCAATATGTCATACGTAAATAAATTTAAGAATATCTAAAAATTACAAGTTGAACATACTCAAAAGTAACATAATTAGCTATTAAAGAAAAGAAACAATCATAATAAAGAGAGTCAAAATTCATCAGGGACTGAATTACAAAAACTGAAAAAACTTTTGGGGACAAAAGTTATATTTTTCCAAAGTTTAGAGGTCAAAATTAAATGAAAGATAAAATTCAAGGACCAAAGTGCAATTAATTTAAGGACCTGAGTGAAACAAATTTAAAATGTTCTGGGCCGAAGTGAAACCACTCCAAAGATCAGGGGCTAAAGTGCAAAAATCGGTTTCTGATCTTCTTAGGAAAACAGGCCACTGGGCCATCATTTTATTTATTTGGGCCGAACACTACCTAAGCCCAGCCGAAAGTCCAAGCCAAACACACAACCCAGCCTGCCTTTTTATCGCTCAAACCCAACCAAAATGAACAGACTCTGATCTTCTAGCCCAACCGAAACCCAAGGGAAATAAATCAAAACCCATTTTCAAAACCCAACCAAAACTAACTCTTGGCCCAACCGAAGATAAAACATTAGCCCAAACCATTTTTTTTCTTTCTTTTCTTTCCTTTCTTTTTTTTCTTTTTCTCTTCTTCTTCTTCTTTCTTTTCTTTCTTCCCCGTTCGTTCGGTTTCTTCTCCTTCCCCGGCGACCTGAAGCTCCTCGCAGCTACTGGCCATGGCGGCGCCGCCGCCGCCAGCCACCGGCGAATTTTTTCGGTCACAGAAAATTGTCAAAATACACCCCCTCATTCGATTTTTCGCATATATCCCATTTCCGGAGTTAGTTTTTACAAGAAATGACCCAAAAGTGTCCAAAATGTAAAAAAAACAGTCCAGCTTTTATATTTTTAAAACCTCAAATCTTCACCAAAAATCATAAAATTTATGCCAAAACACTCCTTATAGCTTCTACATTACAACTATAATCTTAATTTGACAAGAAAATAACATTAAAAGGCTAGAATAAAGTAAAACAGCCCCTAAAATTTATTTTTTTCATTTTGGCATTTTCACAAACACTTGACATGCATTCATGGACCCATTTCTTTTTTCTTAGTTCTGTGCATGACTTGTGCCAAAAACTCAGCAACCCAACAACCAAGGAAACCAGCAAAAGCAAAAGAAAATTAAACAATGGAGCATGGATTTAATGTTCCAAACAAAACTAAAAATTACCTCAATGTAGGTGTGTCTGAGATTGAGAGGGGAAAGGGAAAGGAGAACCGAGAGACTGAGGGGGATTTTTCTTCTTCTTCTTGTGTGTTTTCCGTTTCTTTCCTCTGCCGAAGTCCGAGAGAGGGAGAGAGTGAGCCGTGAGTAGAGTGAGGGAGTGTTTTCTTTTTTCTTTGTGGCTTGTCTGTGAGAGAGAGAGCCGAGTGAAGAGTTTTTTTTTTTTTTTCTTGTTCTGTCCGTCTGAGGGTCTTGTAGCCAAAATGGAGCTTGTGTGTTGGATTTGCCAAAATGATGATTTCTTAGCTAATGAAAAGAAAGGTCCATGGCAATTGAGTGTGGAATGGGTTAATAGTTGTTTTGGTAGAGAAAATGATGAAAGTGATTTTTCATTTCTTGATTTTTCTCTTTTGTTTTGTGTTTTTTTTTTTTACCAAAAACAAACCTACAAAAATGAGAAAATCATTCATTAATATATATTATAAAAATGGTAATAATAATAACTTATCAAATAGATAAAATTTCAGGAAAATATTAAAAATTGACAAAAATTTGGTGTCTACAGCTTGCCCCTCTTTGTCTAGAGTTTCAAAGAAACTCAAGACAAAGACGTAGACACCAAATTGCTTACCTGTTTCTTTTAACCGCACCTGAGCTAAAATAATAAACCAACACTTGGCTATAATTATTGAGCAAAATGATGCAATGAAATCACAAAAATGTGACCGAACTCATGTAGAGTTGCCTACGTATCCTGCCATGGGAATCAGGTCAAACGTAGTTCGAATGCAAGCTATTCGAACGACTGACGCTTTTGAAATGATGAGTGACCCCAAAATTTTAAAATGAACTGACCCAAACAAAAATTTAAAACGGGACTGACCCGAACCAGAAATTTCAAATGGGACTGACCAAAACAAGAAATTTAAAATGAGACTGGCCCGAACAATAATTTAAACACGGGACTGGCCCAAACGATAAATTTTAAATATGAGACTGACCCGAATAAGCATTTAAACATGGGACTGACCCGAACAAGAAATTTAAACATGGGACTGACCCGAACCAGAATTTAAACATGGGACTGACCTGAACCAGAATTTAAACATGGGACTGACCCGAACAGGAAATTAAACATGGGACTGACCCGAACGAGAAATTAAACATGGGACTGACCCGAACAAGAATTTAAACATGGGACTGGACCGAACAAGAAATTTAAACGTGGGACTGACCCGAACGAGAAATTAAACATGGGACTGATCCGTACAAAATATTTAAACATGGGACTGACCCGAACCAGAATTTAAACATGGGACTGACCCGAACGAGAATTTAAATATGGGACTGGCCCGAACGAGAAATTAAACATGGGACTGACCCGAACAAGAATTTTAACATGGGACTGACCCGAACAGAAAATTTAAACATGGGACTGACCCGAACGAGAAATTAAACATGGAACTAACCCGAACAAGAAATTTTAACATGGGACTGGCCCGAACGAGAATTTAAACATGGGATTGACCCGAATAGAAAATTAAACATGGGACTGACCCGAACGAGAATTAAACATGGGACTGACTCGAACGAGAATTTAAACATGGGACTGACCCGAACGAGAAATTAAACATGGGACTGACCCGAACAGAAAATTTAAACATGGGACTGACCCGAACGAGAAATTAAACATGGGACTGACCCGAACAAGAAATTTTAACATGGGACTGGCCCGAACGAGAATTTAAACATGGGACTGACTCGAATAGAAAATTAAACATGGGACTGACCCGAACGATGCCATTCACACATGGGATACTTGCCGAACGAGAAATTTAAAACATGGGACCTGACCCCGAATTAGAAAAAATTAAAACAGGGACTGGCCCGAACGATGATAAACATGGGACTGACCCGAATAGAAAATTACATGGGAATGACCCGAACGAGATTGAAACATGGGACTGAACCCGAACGAGGAATTTTAAACATGGGACTAGACCCGAATGGAGAAAATTAAACATGGGAGCTGATCCGAAACGAGAAATTAAATGGGACTGACCCGAAACAGACTTTTAACATGGACTGACCCGAATCAGAAATTTAAACATGGGATGACCCGAAGGAGAATTAAACATGGGACTGACCCGAACGAGAATTTAAACATGGGACTGATCCGAATAGAAAATTAAACATGGGACTGACCCGACCGAGAATTTAAACATGGGACTGACCCGAATTAAACATGGGACTGAATTTTAACATGGGACTGGCCCGAACGAGAATTTAAACATGGGACTGACCCGAATAGAAAATTAAACATGGGACTGACCCGAACGAGAATTAAACATGGCACTGACCCGAATGAGAAATAAACATAGAAATAAAGAATAATATTCTATCCCTTTTGAATTAAGTGTACCGTGAGGTTGAAATTGATGATATATGGACTTTCATATTAATTTGAAAATTTTATATTTAACTAAATTTGATATGGTAAATTATAATATTGATAAACTTACTTTTCAAATATTTTCAACCAGTTGTAAAACTAATGTAGTAACCTTTCTTTATGTTGCTTGTGATTAGAGAGCTTTACTGAAAAAATGTAGATGCAAAGACTAAAAATTTCACAATAAATCCAAAGATTTAAATTGCTTATTGAAATTTTTACAAATTTGTAGAGATCTGTTATGTTTTTTAAAACATTTCTTTTTTTCATGATCATCATAAAAATTTATGTTAAATGCATCAGTAATGATGCGTGACCGATCAATATCATATTGTTATCATATTCTCTGTTGTCATAACTATCAATATAAATTGTTTTAAAATGCAAAAAAAAAATCGACATACTTCTTTTATATTTTTTTACTCTTATATTTATTATGATTTAGCGGTGTTTGGAAATTTAACAGAACCTTTGAGAAAATTTAATCCAAATCCCATGAGTTAACATTTGAATACAAAACAAGACTCTCTTTCATAGAGCCTGTGTTTAAATTCATTTTTTAAAAATTGCTTATAGTTGTCTTTCAACTACCATCTCTAAATTCTCTAGTACTAGATTTAACTAATTTTGAGAAACCTCTCATTCCAACGGTGTAGATATATTAGTTGTGGGACCAAATACAGTATTTATATTTTTGCATGCTCTGCTAGTTTTAGTTGATCAATTATAAAACAAAATTCATTTTACTGAAATTTGTTTAAAAGGCTTGTTATATCCATCATGGACAATATCATTGTTAGGTTGTGATTTATTTTAAATCTCTCTTGATATTTTAACTACCCAAAACAACTTTAGAGTGAAGTTTAAACAAAATAATCCAAACTGACAGAATATATATTCTGCTTGCATGCTCTACTTGTTTTAACTCATCTTTTATATAACATAAATCATCTCAATAAAGTTGGTTTCAAAAAAGTTGTTGAATCCAGCATAGACAATATCATTATTAAGTTGTGAAATTGTTGAGAACTATTGAAATATGTACAAGATTATACACATTGATTTCGCTGTGAAATCTGATCCAGATGGTAATTCAAATAGAATCACTTGGAAAAAGCAATATGAGGCGATTGATGCGAACATATAAAAATCATGTTCTATTTTGATAAAGTTCATAGGGATATCATGTTCTATCCATTTTAGACTAAGTGTATTGTGAGGTTGAAATTGATAATATATGAACTTTAATATCAATTTGTGGATTATAAACAAAATATGATATTCAGAATTAGAATATTAATGAACCTTTTTTTATGCATATTCCTTCAACTTGTTTATAAAATTAATTAGTTTAATCTCAATTACCTTTAACTCTCTTTTGTTGCTCGAGATTATAGTAGTTCACTCAAAAAAAATATGTATGTGCAGCCTGAAAGGCTCAATAAATGTCTAGAAATTCAAAATATTTCTTGGGACATTAGTGAATATGTCACAATTTTTTATATTTTTTGAGAACATTTCTTTTTCTCACAGTTTATGTAAAAATTTCGGCAAAGCATATAAGTAATAGTGCCTCCACGACCAATGTCATCTTATTATCATATTCTTTTTTAGATAAATATTACTATGAATTGCTAGTTAGCATTTGTTGATTGGATTTCTTTTTCTTCATTTAATAATTGGAAGATTATTCTGTTAATGATTTGTTCATTATTGGAACGTGTCTTCAAATACTAAAAAATGAAATCAACATAAATTTTTTATTTTTTGCCTCTTCGTTTATTGGATCTTTATCATGTGAAAGAACTTAGAGAAAATTTGATCCCAATTCTTATGAATTATTGGTTTGGTACAAACCTAACCTCATGAGATCAATAATTCAACTTTTTTAACAAAGTATATGACTGTTTTCAACTACTACTGATTATGTAGTAAAAGCTGAACAGGTTGTGTCTGTGATTGCTATTAACATTGAGCAACTTCAAGTTTTAGAGTTAAGAGTTGAAGGACGTCGAATTGGAATGGGGTTTGCAAAACATGGTTTGACTGCAATTCCTGAACGACTCGCAACATTGGAAGTGTTAGAAGACGACATTGATGCGGTGTCCCGTGTCGTGTTTCGCGCAACCCCTCCTACTGATTATTTGCGCCTTAGAGATGAACTTGACTTGTTGGGTCCTTAGCAACTGAAAAGGAGGATGACGAGTGTTTAGAAACTTTTGTAGTAACATTTTTTATTGATTTTGTAGTAACTATTTTGTAGTAACATCATTTACTGTGCTTTTATAAATGGACTTCAAGTTATTCCCCATACAAAAAATACAAAAAAATTAAAAAAAAACTACTATTTCTAGTTTATTTAGCCTTAGATTAATTGACAATAAAAAGTGGCATAAATTAGCTGTTGGACCAACTACAGTATCTGTGTTTTTGCATGCTCTGTTAGTTTTAACAGATTACTTATATAACAAAATTTATTTCAATGATGTTTGTTTGAAAGGCTTACTATATCCATCATGGATAATATCATTGTTAAGTTGTGATTTGCTCTAAATCTCCCTTGATAATTTAATTATACCAAACTAATTTAGAGTGGTGTTTAAACAAGATAATTCAAAATTAGGACTTCATAATAGAATATGTGTTGTGCTTGCAATCATCAAACTGCTTCACTTTTGATTGCTAAAATATTGTTTTATGTCTATAGGTCTAGAAAGCTAAAAATTTATAATGAGGGGGAGTAAAAACTCCTGCGATAGCTTGTGATTTGTTTCAAATCTCCATTGATATTTTAATTATACCAAAAAATTTTAGAATTTGGTTTAAACAAGATAATTCAAAGTTAGGACATCATGATAGAATTATCACGATATGCACAAGATTATACAAATCGATTTTGCTATGAAATATGATCCAAACAGTAATGCAAATAGGATCGCATATTGTAATTTTAACAAAATTTGATTTTCAGAATTCAAATATTAATGAACATGTTTATGCATATTCCTTCAAATTTATGTGTAAAATTAATTAGTTTAATCTCAATTACCTTTAATTTTCTCTTGTTGTTTGAGGTTATAGCACTTCATTTAAAAAATACATATCTGTGGTTTGAAAGATTCACAAATAGTCTAGAGTTCAAATTATTTTTTGGGACGTTAGGAAATATATCATAACTTGTTATATTTTTTGAGAAATTTTCTTTTTCTTATAGTTCATATAAAAATTTCAACTAACTATAACAGTAATAATGCCTCCACGACCAATGTCGTATTATTATCACATTACTTTTTAGTAAAAATTACAATGAATTGTTTGTTGGTATTTGTTGATTGGATTACCATTTTTTCATTCATAATAAGAACATTGTTCTGTTAACGATTTGTTGATTATTGGAACATGGAACATGCCTTCAAATGTGTTGCGCCCCATTTTTTTTGTGATGGAAAATATAAGTATAAAAATAGGTATTTACAAAATATGTAATTTTATTTTAAAATAAATGAAAAAGACCTAAAATGGGACTTTAAAGAATGCGACAATTTGGGTCCAAATATTTAGTCTAAAAAGGGTTTTCAAGAAAAAGGGGAGTCGCCGCTTGGTATTGAGTTTGGATGTACCAAGTCACCCAAAAAATGTATTTAAATAAAATAAAATAAAACCCTTTTCGACAACTCCAGGTCTTTGAAAGATAAGAGAAAATGGATTCGGGAGTCACGGTTGAAGAAAGGGAAGGCAAAGGTTCGATTAACTCAAACCTAAGGCACCCTTTCAACCTAGTCTAAGCTAGTTGCGAGGTTTAGTCAAAATTTTCCTAATCTAACCCTTAATTTATCATATTTGAATGTTTCCTACATGGATGCAAATCTAAATTTATAAAATATCGAAAGGGTCAAAATATCCATTCAAGGGTTTAATCGAACCAATCGCATTAATTGCGAAGGCCACAATGATTCCTTGAAAGTGTCACGAGTATGCGAATGATGAAATTAAAATAAAAGAAAAGAAATTACATTATGTACATATATAAGTGATCAAAGAAAAATGGAATGCAACATAAAGGGTACGGGAGGCAAAAACTCGTGACATAATTTTCTTATACATGGATTAATAGGGTATTTAAACTAAAAAGTTATAATCACCCATTTCCCATGTTTGAAAAATAATTATCCTAACATGAACAAGCAAATGAACTAGCTTAAATGAGATGCAATTCTAAATGACATGATTAGTACCTATAGAGGGTAAGGGATAATATAATAGGGAATATCATGCAAATGAGAAAAGATCCTAAAAATGAAAATATGCATGAAAATGTAATGAATATCACAAAAAAAAATGAATCTAACGCACGAACGATCTAAGGGTCTAGCGTTGGACTAGCCCATTTCTAAAAATCCTTACTAGCGTTGGACTAGCAAGTAAATGGAGGGAGAAGCCACAACTAGCGTTGGACTAGTGTGGTGACGTCATGCATTTTTAATACATAATAAGACAAGTAGACATAGATTAAAACAAATAAACACATAAGAGCACGTAGCACGTAACACATAAGCATAATATCTAGATGCAAAAATCCTAAGGAAAGCAGGTAAGGCACGTAACATATAAGCCACATAAGCACACAACCTATCTATTACATCGGGGAGCGCCTAACTACAATCTAAAAGGGAAAATAAAATAAAACAAATCTAATTATCCTATCTATTACATTTTTGAGGTATTTAAGTGCCTCTCAAATAATTATAAAATTAACTAAACAAACATAAGAAAATTTAAATGAACATTCAAATCGAATAAACAAAGCATATAAAAATGTATAAACACATAGGAACACGTAGGAGCACATAAGAGCACGTAATTGACATTGAAATAATAATAATGGGGTACCTCCCTTTTGAAGTGGTGACTAAACGGAGTCAAATTGCCCTATTTATACTCAAAATGAACAAAAGAATCATGGCACCAATTTAATTGAAAAACTAATAATAATGAAAATTCACCTCAATATGTCATACGTAAATAAATTTAAGAATATCTAAAAATTACAAGTTGAACATACTCAAAAGTAACATAATTAGCTATTAAAGAAAAGAAACAATCATAATAAAGAGAGTCAAAATTCATCAGGGACTGAATTGCAAAAACTGAAAAACTTTTGGGGACAAAAGTTATATTTTTCCAAAGTTTAGAGGTCAAAATTAAATGAAAGATAAAATTCAAGGACCAAAGTGCAATTAATTTAAGGACCTAAGTGAAACAAATTTAAAATGTTCTGGGCCGAAGTGAAACCACTCCAAAGATCAGGGGCTAAAGTGCAAAAATCGGTTTCTGATCTTCTTAGGAAAACAGGCCACTGGGCCATCATTTTATTTATTTGGGCCGAACACTACCTAAGCCCAGCCGAAAGTCCAAGCCAAACACACAAGCCAGCCTGCCTTTTTATCGCTCAAACCCAACCAAAATGAACAGACTCTGATCTTCTAGCCCAACCGAAACCCAAGGGAAATAAATCAAAACCCATTTTCAAAACACAACCAAAACTAACTCTTGGCCCAACCGAAGATAAAACATTAGCCCAAACCATTTTTTTTCTTTCTTTTCTTTCCTTTCTTTTTTTTCTTTTTCTCTTCTTCTTCTTCTTTCTTTTCTTTCTTCCCCGTTCGTTCGGTTTCTTCTCCTTCCCCGGCGACCTGAAGCTCCTCGCAGCTACTGGCCATGGCGGCGCCGCCGCCGCCAGCCACCGGCGAATTTTTTCGGTCACAGAAAATTGTCAAAATACACCCCCTCATTCGATTTTTCGCATATATCCCATTTCCGGAGTTAGTTTTTACAAGAAATGACCCAAAAGTGTCCAAAATGTAAAAAAAAAAGTCCAGCTTTTATATTTTTAAAACCTCAAATCTTCACCAAAAATCATAAAATTTATGCCAAAACACTCCTTATAGCTTCTACATTACAACTATAATCTTAATTTGACAAGAAAATAACATTAAAAGGCTAGAATAAAGTAAAACAGCCCCTAAAATTTATTTTTTTTATTTTGGCATTTTCACAAACACTTGACATGCATTCATGGACCCATTTCTTTTTTCTTAGTTCTGTGCATGACTTGTGCCAAAAACTCAGCAACCCAACAACCAAGGAAACCAGCAAAAGCAAAAGAAAATTAAACAATGGAGCATGGATTTAATGTTCCAAACAAAACTAAAAATTACCTCAATGTAGGTGTGTCTGAGATTGAGAGGGGAAAGGGAAAGGAGAACCGAGAGACTGAGGGGGATTTTTCTTCTTCTTCTTGTGTGTTTTCCGTTTCTTTCCTCTGCCGAAGTCCGAGAGAGGGAGAGAGTGAGCCGTGAGTAGAGTGAGGGAGTGTTTTCTTTTTTCTTTGTGGCTTGTCTGTGAGAGAGAGAGCCGAGTGAAGAGTTTTTTTTTTTTTTTCTTGTTCTGTCCGTCTGAGGGTCTTGTAGCCAAAATGGAGCTTGTGTGTTGGATTTGCCAAAATGATGATTTCTTAGCTAATGAAAAGAAAGGTCCATGGCAATTGAGTGTGGAATGGGTTAATAGTTGTTTTGGTAGAGAAAATGATGAAAGTGATTTTTCATTTCTTGATTTTTCTCTTTTGTTTTGTGTTTTTTTTTTTTTACCAAAAACAAACCTACAAAAATGAGAAAATCATTCATTAATATATATTATAAAAATGGTAATAATAATAACTTATCAAATAGATAAAATTTCAGGAAAATATTAAAAATTGACAAAAATTTGGTGTCTACAGCTTGCCCCTCTTTGTCTAGGGTTTCAAAGAAACTCAAGACAAAGACGTAGACACCAAATTGCTTACCTGTTTCTTTTAACCGCACCTGAGCTAAAATAATAAACCAACACTTGGCTATAATTATTGAGCAAAATGATGCAATGAAATCACAAAAATGTGACCGAACTCATGTAGAGTTGCCTACGTATCCTGCCATGGGAATCAGGTCAAACGTAGTTCGAATGCAAGCTATTCGAACGACTGACGCTTTTGAAATGATGAGTGACCCCAAAATTTTAAAATGAACTGACCCAAACAAAAATTTAAAACGGGACTGACCCGAACAAGAAATTTAAAATGGGACTGACCCAAACAAGAAATTTAAAATGAGACTGGCCCGAACAATAATTTAAACACGGGACTGGCCCAAACGATAAATTTTAAATATGAGACTGACCCGAATAAGCATTTAAACATGGGACTGACCCGAACAAGAAATTTAAACATGGGACTGACCCGAACCAGAATTTAAACATGGGACTGACCTGAACCAGAATTTAAACATGGGACTGACCCGAACAGGAAATTAAACATGGGACTGACCCGAACGAGAAATTAAACATGGGACTGACCCGAACAAGAATTTAAACATGGGACTGGACCGAACAAGAAATTTAAACGTGGGACTGACCCGAACGAGAAATTAAACATGGGACTGATCCGTACAAAATATTTAAACATGGGACTGACCCGAACCAGAATTTAAACATGGGACTGACCCGAACGAGAATTTAAACGTGGGACTGACCCGAACGAGAAATTAAACAGGCGAGACTGACCCGTAAAAATATTTAAACATGGGACTGACCTGAACCAGAATTTAAACATGGGACTGACCCGAACAGGAAATTAAACATGGGACTGACCCGAACGAGAAATTAAACATGGGACTGACCCGAACAAGAATTTAAACATGGGACTGTACCGAACAAGAAATTTAAACGTGGGACTGACCCGAACGAGAAATTAAACATGGGACTGATCCGTACAAAATATTTAAACATGGGACTGACCCGAACCAGAATTTAAACATGGGACTGACCCGAACGAGAATTTAAATATGGGACTGGCCCGAACGAGAAATTAAACATGGGACTGACCCGAACAAGAATTTTAACATGGGACTGACCCGAACAGAAAATTTAAACATGGGACTGACCCGAACGAGAAATTAAACATGGAACTAACCCGAACAAGAAATTTTAACATGGGACTGGCCCGAACGAGAATTTAAACATGGGATTGACCCGAATAGAAAATTAAACATGGGACTGACCCGAACGAGAATTAAACATGGGACTGACTCGAACGAGAATTTAAACATGGGACTGACCCGAACGAGAAATTAAACATGGGACTGACCCGAACAGAAAATTTAAACATGGGACTGACCCGAACGAGAAATTAAACATGGGACTGACCCGAACAAGAAATTTTAACATGGGACTGGCCCGAACGAGAATTTAAACATGGGACTGACTCGAATAGAAAATTAAACATGGGACTGACCCGAACGAGAATTAAACATTGGGACTGACCGAACGAGAATTTAAACATGGAAGACCCGAATAGAAAATAAACATGGGACTGAAATCGAACTGAGAAATTAAACATGGGACTGACCCGAACCAGAATTTTAACATGGGACTGACCCGAACAGAAAATTTAAACATGGGACTGACCCGAAGGAGAATTAAACATGGGACTGACCCGAACGAGAATTTAAACATGGGACTGATCCGAATAGAAAATTAAACATGGGACTGACCCGACCGAGAATTTAAACATGGGACTGACCCGAACGAGAAATTAAACATGGGACTGACCCGAATAAGAAATTTTAACATGGGACTGGCCCGAACGAGAATTTAAACATGGGACTGACCCGAATAGAAAATTAAACATGGGACTGACCCGAACGAGAATTAAACATGGCACTGACCCGAATGAGAAATAAACATAGAAATAAAGAATAATATTCTATCCCTTTTGAGTTAAGTGTACTGTGAAGTTGAAATTGATGATATATGGACTTTCATATTAATTTGAAAATTTTATATTTAACTAAATTTGATATGGTAAATTATAATATTGATAAACTTACTTTTCAAATATTTTCAACCAGTTGTAAAACTAATGTAGTAACCTTTCTTTATGTTGCTTGTGATTAGAGAGCTTTACTGAAAAAATGCAGATGCAAAGACTAAAAATTTCACAATAAATCCAAAGATTTAAATTGCTTATTGAAATTTTTACAAATTTGTAGAGATCTGTTATGTTTTTTAAAACATTTCTTTTTTTCATGATCATCATAAAAATTTATGTTAAATGCATCAGTAATGATGCGTGACCGATCAATATCATATTGTTATCATATTCTCTGTTGTCATAACTATCAATATAAATTGTTTTAAAATGCAAAAAAAAAATCGACATACTTCTTTTATATTTTTTTACTCTTATATTTATTATGATTTAGCGGTGTTTGGAAATTTAACAGAACCTTTGAGAAAATTTAATCCAAATCCCATGAGTTAACATTTGAATACAAAACAAGACTCTCTTTCATAGAGCCTGTGTTTAAATTCATTTTTTAAAAATTGCTTATAGTTGTCTTTCAACTACCATCTCTAAATTCTCTAGTACTAGATTTAACTAATTTTGAGAAACCTCTCATTCCAACGGTGTAGATATATTAGTTGTGGGACCAAATACAGTATTTATATTTTTGCATGCTCTGCTAGTTTTAGTTGATCAATTATAAAACAAAATTCATTTTACTGAAATTTGTTTAAAAGGCTTGTTATATCCATCATGGACAATATCATTGTTAGGTTGTGATTTATTTTAAATCTCTCTTGATATTTTAACTACCCAAAACAACTTTAGAGTGAAGTTTAAACAAAATAATCCAAACTGACAGAATATATATTCTGCTTGCATGCTCTACTTGTTTTAACTCATCTTTTATATAACATAAATCATCTCAATAAAGTTGGTTTCAAAAAAGTTGTTGAATCCAGCATAGACAATATCATTATTAAGTTGTGAAATTGTTGAGAACTATTGAAATATGTACAAGATTATACACATTGATTTCGCTGTGAAATCTGATCCAGATGGTAATTCAAATAGAATCACTTGGAAAAAGCAATATGAGGCGATTGATGCGAACATATAAAAATCATGTTCTATTTTGATAAAGTTCATAGGGATATCATGTTCTATCCATTTTAGACTAAGTGTATTGTGAGGTTGAAATTGATAATATATGAACTTTAATATCAATTTGTGGATTATAAACAAAATATGATATTCAGAATTAGAATATTAATGAACCTTTTTTTTATGCATATTCCTTCAACTTGTTTATAAAATTAATTAGTTTAATCTCAATTACCTTTAACTCTCTTTTGTTGCTCGAGATTATAGTAGTTCACTCAAAAAAAATATGTATGTGCAGCCTGAAAGGCTCAAAAAATGTCTAGAAATTCAAAATATTTCTTGGGACATTAGTGAATATGTCACAATTTTTTATATTTTTTGAGAACATTTCTTTTTCTCACAGTTTATGTAAAAATTTCGGCAAAGCATATAAGTAATAGTGCCTCCACGACCAATGTCATCTTATTATCATATTCTTTTTTAGATAAATATTACTATGAATTGCTAGTTAGCATTTGTTGATTGGATTTCTTTTTCTTCATTTAATAATTGGAAGATTATTCTGTTAATGATTTGTTCATTATTGGAACGTGTCTTCAAATACTAAAAAATGAAATCAACATAAATTTTTTATTTTTTGCCTCTTCGTTTATTGGATCTTTATCATGTGAAAGAACTTAGAGAAAATTTGATCCCAATTCTTATGAATTATTGGTTTGGTACAAACCTAACCTCATTTTCATGACATCAATAATTGAACTTTTTTTAACAAAGTATATGACTGTTTTTCAACTACTACTGATTATGTAGTAAAAGCTGAACAGGTTGTGTCTGTGATTGCTATTAACATTGAGCAACTTCAAGTTTTAGAGTTAAGAGTTGAAGGACGTCGAATTGGAATGGGGTTTGCAAAACATGGTTTGACTGCAATTCCTGAACGACTCGCAACATTGGAAGTGTTAGAAGACGACATTGATGCGGTGTCCCGTGTCGTGTTTCGCGCAACCCCTCCTACTGATTATTTGCGCCTTAGAGATGAACTTGACTTGTTGGGTCCTTAGCAACTGAAAAGGAGGATGACGAGTGTTTAGAAACTTTTGTAGTAACATTTTTTATTGATTTTGTAGTAACTATTTTGTAGTAACATCATTTACTGTGCTTTTATAAATGGACTTCAAGTTATTCCCCATACAAAAAATACAAAAAAATTAAAAAAAAAAACTACTATTTCTAGTTTATTTAGCCTTAGATTAATTGACAATAAAAAGTGGCATAAATTAGCTGTTGGACCAACTACAGTATCTGTGTTTTTGCATGCTCTGTTAGTTTTAACAGATTACTTATATAACAAAATTTATTTCAATGATGTTTGTTTGAAAGGCTTACTATATCCATCATGGATAATATCATTGTTAAGTTGTGATTTGCTCTAAATCTCCCTTGATAATTTAATTATACCAAACTAATTTAGAGTGGTGTTTAAACAAGATAATTCAAAATTAGGACTTCATAATAGAATATGTGTTCTGCTTGCAATCATCAAACTGCTTCACTTTTGATTGCTAAAATATTGTTTTATGTCTATAGGTCTAGAAAGCTAAAAATTTATAATGAGGGGGAGTAAAAACTCCTGCGATAGCTTGTGATTTGTTTCAAATCTCCATTGATATTTTAATTATACCAAAAAAATTTAGAATTTGGTTTAAACAAGATAATTCAAAGTTAGGACATCATGATAGAATTATCACGATATGCACAAGATTATACAAATCGATTTTGCTATGAAATATGATCCAAACAGTAATGCAAATAGGATCGCATATTGTAATTTTAACAAAATTTGATTTTCAGAATTCAAATATTAATGAACATGTTTATGCATATTCCTTCAAATTTATGTGTAAAATTAATTAGTTTAATCTCAATTACTTTAATTTTCTCTTGTTGTTTGAGGTTATAGCACTTCATTTAAAAAATACATATCTGTGGTTTGAAAGATTCACAAATAGTCTAGAGTTCAAATTATTTTTTGGGACGTTAGGAAATATATCATAACTTGTTATATTTTTTGAGAAATTTTCTTTTTCTTATAGTTCATATAAAAATTTCAACTAACTATAACAGTAATAATGCCTCCACGACCAATGTCGTATTATTATCACATTACTTTTTAGTAAAAATTACAATGAATTGTTTGTTGGTATTTGTGGATTGGATTACCATTTTTTCATTCATAATAAGAACATTGTTCTGTTAACGATTTGTTGATTATTGGAACATGGAACATGCCTTCAAATGTGTTGCGCCCCATTTTTTTTGTGATGGAAAATATAAGTATAAAAATAGGTATTTACAAAATATGTAATTTTATTTTAAAATAAATGAAAAAGACCTAAAATGGGACTTTAAAGAATGCGACAATTTGGGTCCAAATATTTAGTCTAAAAAGGGTTTTCAAGAAAAAGGGGAGTCGCCACTTGGTATTGAGTTTGGATGTACCAAGTCACCCAAAAAATGTATTTAAATAAAATAAAATAAAACCCTTTTCGACAACTCCAGGTCTTTGAAAGATAAGAGAAAATTGATTCGGGAGTCACGGTTGAAGAAAGGGAAGGCAAAGGTTCGATTAACTCAAACCTAAGGCACCCTTTCAACCTAGTCTAAGCTAGTT
This sequence comes from Coffea eugenioides, assembly GCF_003713205.1. NCBI lineage: Eukaryota > Viridiplantae > Streptophyta > Magnoliopsida > Gentianales > Rubiaceae > Coffea > Coffea eugenioides. The sequence continues at coordinate 17,451 of NW_020864297.1, forward strand.
GCGAGGTTTAGTCAAAATTTTCCTAATCTAACCCTTAATTTATCATATTTGAATGTTTCCTACATGGATGCAAATCTAAATTTATAAAATATCGAAAGGGTCAAAATATCCATTCAAGGGTTTAATCGAACCAATCGCATTAATTGCGAAGGCCACAATGATTCCTTGAAAGTGTCACGAGTATGCGAATGATGAAATTAAAATAAAAGAAAAGAAATTACATTATGTACATATATAAGTGATCAAAGAAAAATGGAATGCAACATAAAGGGTACGGGAGGCAAAAACTCGTGACATAATTTTCTTATTAATGGATTAATAGGGTATTTAAACTAAAAAGTTATAATCACCCATTTCCCATGTTTGAAAAATAATTATCCTAACATGAACAAGCAAATGAACTAGCTTAAATGAGATGCAATTCTAAATGACATGATTAGTACCTATAGAGGGTAAGGGATAATATAATAGGGAATATCATGCAAATGAGAAAAGATCCTAAAAATGAAAATATGCATGAAAATGTAATGAATATCACAAAAAAAATGAATCTAACGCACGAACGATCTAAGGGTCTAGCGTTGGACTAGCCCATTTCTAAAAATCCTTACTAGCGTTGGACTAGCAAGTAAATGGAGGGAGAAGCCACAACTAGTGTTGGACTAGTGTGGTGACGTCATGCATTTTTAATACATAATAAGACAAGTAGACATAGATTAAAACAAATAAACACATAAGAGCACGTAGCACGTAACACATAAGCATAATATCTAGATGCAAAAATCCTAAGGAAAGCAGGTAAGGCACGTAACATATAAGCCACATAAGCACACAACCTATCTATTACATCGGGGGAGCGCCTAACTACAATCTAAAAGGGAAAATAAAATAAAACAAATCTAATTATCCTATCTATTACATTTTTGAGGTATTTAAGTGCCTCTCAAATAATTATAAAATTAACTAAACAAACATAAGAAAATTTAAATGAACATTCAAATCGAATAAACAAAGCATATAAAAATGTATAAACACATAGGAACACGTAGGAGCACATAAGAGCACGTAATTGACATTGAAATAATAATAATGGGGTACCTCCCTTTTGAAGTGGTGACTAAACGGAGTCAAATTGCCCTATTTATACTCAAAATGAACAAAAGAATCATGGCACCAATTTAATTGAAAAACTAATAATAATGAAAATTCACCTCAATATGTCATACGTAAATAAATTTAAGAATATCTAAAAATTACAAGTTGAACATACTCAAAAGTAACATAATTAGCTATTAAAGAAAAGAAACAATCATAATAAAGAGAGTCAAAATTCATCAGGGACTGAATTGCAAAAACTGAAAAACTTTTGGGGACAAAAGTTATATTTTTCCAAAGTTTAGAGGTCAAAATTAAATGAAAGATAAAATTCAAGGACCAAAGTGCAATTAAATTAAGGACCTAAGTGAAACAAATTTAAAATGTTCTGGGCCGAAGTGAAACCACTCCAAAGATCAGGGGCTAAAGTGCAAAAATCGGTTTCTGATCTTCTTAGGAAAACAGGCCACTGGGCCATCATTTTATTTATTTGGGCCGAACACTACCTAAGCCCAGCCGAAAGTCCAAGCCAAACACACAAGCCAGCCTGCCTTTTTATCGCTCAAACCCAACCAAAATGAACAGACTCTGATCTTCTAGCCCAACCGAAACCCAAGGGAAATAAATCAAAACCCATTTTCAAAACCCAACCAAAACTAACTCTTGGCCCAACCGAAGATAAAACATTAGCCCAAACCATTTTTTTTCTTTCTTTTCTTTCCTTTCTTTTTTTTCTTTTTCTCTTCTTCTTCTTCTTTCTTTTCTTTCTTCCCCGTTCGTTCGGTTTCTTCTCCTTCCCCGGCGACCTGAAGCTCCTCGCAGCTACTGGCCATGGCGGCGCCGCCGCCGCCAGCCACCGGCGAATTTTTTCGGTCACAGAAAATTGTCAAAATACACCCCCTCATTCGATTTTTCGCATATATCCCATTTCCGGAGTTAGTTTTTACAAGAAATGACCCAAAAGTGTCCAAAATGTAAAAAAAAACAGTCCAGCTTTTATATTTTTAAAACCTCAAATCTTCACCAAAAATCATAAAATTTATGCCAAAACACTCCTTATAGCTTCTACATTACAACTATAATCTTAATTTGACAAGAAAATAACATTAAAAGGCTAGAATAAAGTAAAACAGCCCCTAAAATTTATTTTTTTTATTTTGGCATTTTCACAAACACTTGACATGCATTCATGGACCCATTTCTTTTTTCTTAGTTCTGTGCATGACTTGTGCCAAAAACTCAGCAACCCAACAACCAAGGAAACCAGCAAAAGCAAAAGAAAATTAAACAATGGAGCATGGATTTAATGTTCCAAACAAAACTAAAAATTACCTCAATGTAGGTGTGTCTGAGATTGAGAGGGGAAAGGGAAAGGAGAACCGAGAGACTGAGGGGGATTTTTCTTCTTCTTCTTGTGTGTTTTCCGTTTCTTTCCTCTGCCGAAGTCCGAGAGAGGGAGAGAGTGAGCCGTGAGTAGAGTGAGGGAGTGTTTTCTTTTTTCTTTGTGGCTTGTCTGTGAGAGAGAGAGCCGAGTGAAGAGTTTTTTTTTTTTTTTCTTGTTCTGTCCGTCTGAGGGTCTTGTAGCCAAAATGGAGCTTGTGTGTTGGATTTGCCAAAATGATGATTTCTTAGCTAATGAAAAGAAAGGTCCATGGCAATTGAGTGTGGAATGGGTTAATAGTTGTTTTGGTAGAGAAAATGATGAAAGTGATTTTTCATTTCTTGATTTTTCTCTTTTGTTTTGTGTTTTTTTTTTTTACCAAAAACAAACCTACAAAAATGAGAAAATCATTCATTAATATATATTATAAAAATGGTAATAATAATAACTTATCAAATAGATAAAATTTCAGGAAAATATTAAAAATTGACAAAAATTTGGTGTCTACAGCTTGCCCCTCTTTGTCTAGGGTTTCAAAGAAACTCAAGACAAAGACGTAGACACCAAATTGCTTACCTGTTTCTTTTAACCGCACCTGAGCTAAAATAATAAACCAACACTTGGCTATAATTATTGAGCAAAATGATGCAATGAAATCACAAAAATGTGACCGAACTCATGTAGAGTTGCCTACGTATCCTGCCATGGGAATCAGGTCAAACGTAGTTCGAATGCAAGCTATTCGAACGACTGACGCTTTTGAAATGATGAGTGACCCCAAAATTTTAAAATGAACTGACCCAAACAAAAATTTAAAACGGGACTGACCCGAACCAGAAATTTCAAATGGGACTGACCAAAACAAGAAATTTAAAATGAGACTGGCCCGAACAATAATTTAAACTCGGGACTGGCCCAAACGATAAATTTTAAATATGAGACTGACCCGAATAAGCATTTAAACATGGGACTGACCCGAACAAGAAATTTAAACATGGGACTGACCCGAACCAGAATTTAAACATGGGACTGACCTGAACCAGAATTTAAACATGGGACTGACCCGAACAGGAAATTAAACATGGGACTGACCCGAACGAGAAATTAAACATGGGACTGACCCGAACAAGAATTTAAACATGGGACTGGACCGAACAAGAAATTTAAACGTGGGACTGACCCGAACGAGAAATTAAACATGGGACTGATCCGTACAAAATATTTAAACATGGGACTGACCCGAACCAGAATTTAAACATGGGACTGACCCGAACGAGAATTTAAATATGGGACTGGCCCGAACGAGAAATTAAACATGGGACTGACCCGAACAAGAATTTTAACATGGGACTGACCCGAACAGAAAATTTAAACATGGGACTGACCCGAACGAGAAATTAAACATGGAACTAACCCGAACAAGAAATTTTAACATGGGACTGGCCCGAACGAGAATTTAAACATGGGATTGACCCGAATAGAAAATTAAACATGGGACTGACCCGAACGAGAATTAAACATGG